>NW_024754018.1:17500-45000 GCF_018991925.1 Homarus americanus
CAGCTTTCGGTACAGGTAGAGGTGGAGGAGAGAAAGGAGGAGGTAGAGAAGAGAAAGAAGGAGGATGAAGAAGAGGAAAGAAGGAGATGAAGAAGAGAAAGAAGGAGGGTGGTGGAGGGAAGGAGAGGAGGAGTTGAGAAAGGGGGGAGGGAATTGTCGGAAGAAGAGGTGGGAGAGGAGTTGAGAAAGAGGGAGAAGGGGAAAGAGGAGGAGGAGGAGAAAGAGGAGGAGGAGGAGAAAGAGCACTCGATTTTTCACGTATTACAGGGAGGGACTGAGAAGGTGCCCTGGATCGAACTAGCAACCATTAGGAGATAACGAGCGTTGTCTCCACTCAGCCACAGCACCACAACGTAAATCACAAAATTAGTCTTCATAATATAATCTTCCCAGGAGGATTATTCTCAGGTGCAATTTTGTCTTCAACATTATTTTTGTGAAAAAACCGACAAAATATACTCCCAGGAATTACTTTTGTGAGACAGACAGACATACAAACAAACAGACAGACAGACAGACAGACAGACAGACAGACACAGACAGACAGATGTTCTCTCTCTTACAGTGAGGAGTGGTGAGGGGTGGAGAGCTAGGAGGAATGTGGGAGAATGAGGAATGAGGAATGAGGAATCTGGGAAATGAGAAGAAAAGTAGAGAGATATAGAGAAAAGAGGAATGGTGGATGAGAGAATAATATCTATGGACTCTAATGATGATAAATAAAATGCAAGAAAAAGACGAGAAAAAAATCAAACACAGAAGAATGAGAAAAATCTGACAAAAAAATAAATAATAAAAGAGGAAAATAAAAAAAAAAGAAAAATTGGAATTACAACGAGGCGAGAAACCAAAATAATGATAAACGTGAGAAAAAGAGGAACGAAACACACAAGGTTGGTCACAGAGGTGGTTGTGAGGTCTTCCTGACCACTGCAACAAAGCCTGCACCTCGCAAAAACAAAGACTAAATTGCCATAAATCAATTAATAACAACACTAACTACTGGTCGTCGAGCTCACCTGAAATCATGAAGGTAATATATCGCCAATTAAATATATTTATATCGCTATTTGTTAAGAGTTACAGCCTAAAAAATTCCCCATTTGAGTCGCCACCTGTATCGCTGTAACGATCTAGTGAGAGCATTCTCGTCTCGAGCCAACAGAAGAGGAGGGGAGGCAGGGTGAGCAGGGGGTGAGAGGAGGGGTGGTGGAAGGAGAGGTGGGAGGAGAAGAGGAAGAGAGGTAGAGGGAGAGGAGGAACGAGGAAATGGAGGAGAGGAGAGAAAGGTGGAGGAGGTGGAGGAAGAAAAGGAGGTGGAGGAAGAGAAAGGAGGGATGGAGAAGAGAAAGAAAGAGGAGGAGGAAGGAAGGAGAGAGGTAGGTGGAGGAAGAGAAAGAAGGTGGTGGTGGTGGAGGAAGAGAAAGGAGGTGGTGGTAGTGATGGAGAAGGTGACAGAGAAAGAGGATTTAAAATAAAGGAAGGAGGGAGAAAGAAGAGGGAAAGAGGAGGAGGAGAAGGAGAAAGAGAGAAGACAGAGGAGGAGCATCACAAGCATCTCCCAAACTCATTACATCTCTCAATCTTTTCCAGTCTCATTCACTATCTCCTGCACTCTTCACTTATTCCCCAAATCCCCACTTATCTCCCAAACTCCCCATTTATCTCTCAAACTCCCCACTTATCTCCCAAATTTCACTTATCTCCCAAACCTCCATTTACTCTCAAACCCCCACTTATTCCCCAAACTCCCCAATTATCTCCCAAACTTCCCACTTATCTCCAAACTCCCATTTATTCCCCAAACTCCCACTTATCTCCAAATTCCCACTTATCTCCTTTAATACCTACAATTGTCAATGCTGAGACGGAGAGAAAAACGAGAAAAGAAATAAAAGAGAAACAAAACGGCAGAAAATGAGAGAATAAAAGACAGATAGAAACAGACAGAGACCAGGAGAAGAGACAGAACAACACCCAATACTAGACAGATACATTAACCAACGTCACACCATATACAATCACCTGTCCTAACCTGTACAATAACCTGTAGATGGAACAAATATTTCACCACACCTATAAAACTACAGATTAACACTTAACACACACACTAAGCCAACATTAGCGACAAAAATTCAAATTCAATAATGTGAGTTTATTTCATTTATAATTTTTGTGATTTTTTTAATTGTTGGAGGATTTTTTTTCGGATATAATTTGTGAATATTATTTTTATGGAGATGCTTTATTATTATTATTATTATTATTATTATTATTATTATTATTATTATTATTATTATTATTATTATTATTATCCATTATTAATCACCATAACAAAAATAAATAATTTAGCCAAATTACTATCTAAAAAAATTATCCTTATGTAAAATTTCATATGACAAAATAATTAAAAATATATATATATTACTCTCAAAAATAATTATAAATCTTCCACGTATCTCAATTTTACCCGAAATTAAAAATAACTTATCTCACAACACAACGTTACGGGTCATAGAGAAGAGTAACAGAAACCAGACTACACTTGTTTACTAACCTTGACCTTGACCTTGACTCTAGTCTCAAGCACACGAGAGGTGGTAGAAGCGGTATCGCCCTTGCCTCCCAAGCGAGGTGTCACGGGTTCATCCCCATGCGTGGAAGTTGTTTGGACATACAGTACTTCCTAGACCCCATTAGCCTGTTCACCTAGCAGCAAGTAGGTACCTGTAAGTCGAAAGTTGCGAATTGTATTCAGACAAGTTGTGAGCTCAATAACTTGATGACATAAACCATTGACTTTCAGGCTTCCACGCCCTTAACTCATGAGACATAAAGGCAAGCATGAATTAGCAGGCTTCCCTGTTAAGCGCTAAACGGCCTTACCACCTTACAATGATGTAGGAGTGCCTCAAAAAAAAAAAAAGATTATTGAGAATACACATAATTAGAAAGACAAAAGAACTACTAACAAATGAGAGAATAAAGTGAGAAAGATGAAAGAATATAATAATTTACAGAATAAAACAAACCCATTAATAGCTGGTTACATTCTGAAGCTGATTTCGAGTGATGGTGAGGAATGTATAGTTTGGCAAATACATAATAATGGTTGCCCCACTCCGCCACCGTGCCTGCACCAAGGTGATCAAAATCATCGTACTTAAGGAATTAAATCTTCGAATGGAGGTAAAACCTCAGCTTATGAATATTCATCTCATCATTACGAGATAACTGGAGAAACAACTGAAAAATATCCAGGATGCAAATCTTAAGAAGTAAAGGAAAATCAGGTCTAGACTCCGGCTTTACGTGTCGTGGTTTATAAGACGAAGTTTTTAAAGGCGAGTGTAAGATGTTGGAGGTGGGGGTTGGGGAGAGGAAGATTAGGAGATGAAGGGGGAAGAGAAGGAGAGGAAGGAGAGGAAGGGGAGGAGGAGGAGGAGGAGGAGGAGGAGGAGGAGGAGGAGGAGGAGGAGAGGAGAGGAGGATTAGGAAAGGGAGGAGGAAGAGGAGGACGAGGAAAAGAGGATAAAGGGGAGAGTAGTAGGAAGAGGAGGAGGAGAAGGAGAGCAGGAAGGGGAGGGAGAACGGGAAGAGGAAAAGGAGGAGGAGGAGAAGAAGAATAGGAAAAGATAGGGACATGAAGGAGGAAGTGGAGGAGGAGGAAAAGAAAGGAGAAAAGGAGAAAAGTAGGAGGAGGACGAGAACGAAAGAGCAGGATGAGGGAGAGGAAGGGAGGAGGGAGAGAGGGAGAGGAGGGGAGGAGGAGGAGGAGGAGGAGGAGGAGAACGAAAGAGAAGGATGAGGAGGAGGGAGAGGAGGAGAAGGGCGTACACCACCATAAATCAAATATAGGAGAATTTACATACTGTACGTCCACAGAGAAGAGTAATACCATAAATTTAATCTAAAGTGAACTAATCTCTCCCAAACTAATATATCACCAAAGCTTCAGAAAATATCAACACTGATTGATTTATAGGTATATAGAGTACATACAGGGAATATATATAATTACCTACACACATATCCACACACACACACACACACACACACAACACACACACACGTAATAAATTGCTGTATATTATCCTGTACTTGTCAAACCTTGCATAATATCAGTTCATTTATCATATTCTTTTTATAAATTGATTTACTAAATTATTTAATGTCACGTAAGATGATATAAGAGTTTTGTTGCGGTCATTTGATGTCGGGTGGGTGGGGCAAGGAGACAGGGGAGTCAGGACAACGGTATGGCTAGTAACTACTGTACAGGCTTGACTGTGTGACTCGTGTATGGTAACAGGAGGAGACACATCAGTATCCCCCAACTATACTTGTGTCAGAGAGGGACGACACACCATCACGTCACGTCTCGCCAGGACTTCCATTTTACTCTGAGGAGACAGTTGTGTTTGAACCATTTCCAGTCCTGGAGAAAAATCTCGTGCGCATTGTAAAGTATTTTTTTTATTTTTATGAGAGGTGTGTGGAGAGAATATTTCATGTTGCAACTAGGGGGCATCTATCAATGTTTGTGTTGTAGATCTTCCCTCCCCGCCTCTCCCTCCCATTCCTACCTCCTTCCCATCCCTATATACCTCCCCTCCACCACCACCTCCCCTTCTCCACCATCCTTCCTTCCTTCCCTCCCGACATTTTTTTCCCCGACTTCATACTTGAGATATCGGCACTGGAAATCTGCAATGCAAATCGATATAAGGCAACACAGTCCACAGACCAAACAAATTACTTTTTAAACACCGGCCCGTGAGCGATTAGGCCTGAGGTGAGGGGAAGGAGTGTAGGTAAAATTGATACAGGGTTTGAGTAGTAGGTGTAGGTGTGTATATATTCACTACTACTACTATTACTACTACTACTACTAAGATTACGACGACTACAACTATCACCTATCATAATATTTTTCATTATATTACTTTTTTATTATTTTTATCATTATCATCATCATTATCATTATTATTATTACACAACAGCACACCTCCCTGCCAGCTTGACACTAAACAACTTGACAGCCTTGACACCCTCCTGACAATATTTTGGTACTTCCTGATATCCTTGACGCCAGCTAAAGGATGCAGACAGTTACTGACACTACCCCAGGACCTGTAAACTGACACCCCTTCGTCTGCTACGCTTCTGGTCTTCGTCTGACACCCTCCGACACCTCCCAACGTCTTCTGGCACCCTCCTGACGGCCCCTTGACATCTCCTGACGCTGGCTGACTACCCCTGCGACATCTTGGTACTGTGGAGCTAGAGGCCTGGGCAGGGTGCGTGGTACAAGGCGTGTTGGCTATAAGGCGGCTGGGGAGACGGGCGGGTACAAGACGTGGTGGTTGCAAGGCGTGGCTGTGAGACGTGGAGACGTGGTACAAGGCGTGGTTGTGTAAACTGTGTAGTACAAGACGTGTGGTGCTATAAGGCGTGGTGGTGCAGACGGCGTGTGATACAAAGAGGTATTCTACCCAGTGTTTTTCCGGTCGTATCATCATACCTGCCACCTTTGCTAGCGGGGTGTGTACAACGCCCATTCAATGTTTACAAGAGAAGTTCTGGTCTAAGTTCTATATTTTTGATGGTTTATCGCGCAAGATGTATAGTTTATATTTATATACACATTATTCGTCTCCTCCTCTTCTTCTACTTTTGTTGTCTTTATCTCCCATCTGTTTTTCTCCCTATTCTATACCTCCACTTTCTTCCTCTGCCCTGCCCCCCTAACCTCTTTTTCTGCCCCCTCCTCCCCACTCATTCTCTATCCCATCTACCTCCTCCACCCCATGTTCTCTCCCCCCCAAGGGAGTGATGCTGCACCGTGATGGATGAAGTTATATTCTGCATGTCGTTGAACACCATCCATTTTCTCATGTGACACACACACACACACACACACACACACACACACACACACACCACACACACACACACTTGTATATCGGTTTCAGTGTGAGAGTGAGGCAAAGTCTGACAGAACGATTTTTACGCTCCGTCACTTTAGCGGCAACAGGGGATGAGAAGGAGGGCATTTACGTTATCGGGTGGGAAGGCGTTGAGCTATCGGGAGTAGAGCATTGCGCTATCGGGAGTAGGAGCATTGCGGTTGGGGAGGGCATGTTTTCAGAAGAAGGGTGGGGTTGCGTTGTCGGGAGAGGGGTATTGCACTGTCGGGGAGAGGATTACAACTGTCGGGGAGGGGATTACATCATGGGAGGGGGATTACACTGTCGGGGTGGGGGATTACACTGTCGGATGTCCGTTCGTCTGTCGTATAACACCACGGTTTTGGTCATTATTCTTTGCAACCGATGGAACGATTAGCCCATATTCAGACTATAAAGTAATCCGATAATCATTCAAATATATTCACGAAGCGATTATGTTTTTTTCTGATTGGTATGATTGGAGAGAGGTTTCCAATCATTTTCTTCCAACTGATCTGAGGACTCGCCTAGTTTTATGGCTCTGATGTATGTATAAGTATAGTTTTACTGTGGCGCGTTTATGTATGCTGTGCGTCGAGTATATGCTGTACGTCGAGTATATGCTGTACGTCGAGGTGTATGCTGTGCGTCGAGATGTATGCTGTACGTCGAGTATATGCTGTACGTCGAGTATATGCTGTACGTCGAGTATATGCTGTACGTCGAGTATATGCTGACGTCGAGTATATGCTGTACGTCGAGTATATGCTGTACGTCGAGTATGCTGTGTCGATATATGCTGTACGTCGAGTATATGCTGTACGTCGAGTATATGCAGGCGTCGAGTATATGCTGTACGTCGAGTATATGCTGTACGTCGAGATGTATGCTGTACGTCGAGTATGCGCTGCCGTCGAGTATATGCTGTACGTCGATGTTACGTCGGTATACGCGTACGTCGAGTATATGCTGTGCGTCGAGATGTAGCGCGTCGATGTACGCTGTACGTCGAGTATATGCTGGATGTCGAGATGTATGCTGTACGTCGAGGCTGTACGTCGAGATGTATGCTGCGCTCGGTATATGCTGTGTCGGGAGATGTATGCTGTACGTCGAGATGTACGCTGTACGTCGAGTATATGCTGTACGTCGAGATGTATGCTGCGTCGAGTATATGCTGTGCGTCGAGATGTATGCTGTACGTCGACTCATATGCTGTACGTCGAGTATATGCTGTACGTCGAGTATATGCTGTGCGTCGAGATGTATGCTGTGCGTCGAAATGTATGCTGTACGTCGAGTATATGCTGTACGTCGAGTATATGCTACGTCGAGATGTATGCTGTACGTCGAGTATATACGTCATATATGTTGTACGTCGAGTATACAGTATGTCGGGTGCCTATACTGTATTTTGTGCACGAGTGCTGCCCTCTTGTGTGTAAATGGCAAGTATACCCTACAGTGTGGTGTTCTTTCTTAGAGAATACATGTTGCTCTATATCCTGCCATGGAGACAAGTACCAAACATGCTGTATATCCTGCCATGAGACAAGTACCAAACATGTTGCTCTATATCCTGCCATGAGACAAGTACCAAACATGTTGGCTCTATATCCTGCCATGAGACAAGTACCAAACATGTTGCTCTATATCCTGCCATGAGAAAGTACCAAACATGTTGCTCTATATTCCCATGAGACAAGTACCAAACATGTTTGCTCATATATTATGAGATAATACCAAACATGTTGCTCTTTATCCCATGAAAACAAGTACCAAACATGTTGCTCTATATCCTGCCAAGACAGGCACCAAACATGTTGCTCTATATCCTGCCACGAGACAAGTACCAACATGTTGCTCTCTATCTGCCATGAGACAAGTACCAAACATGTTGCTCTATATCCTGCCATGAGACAAGTACCAAACATGTTGCTCTATATCCAAATGTATTTTATCTCTATTTTAAGTATACTATAGCTTTATTGCTCTATATTTAAGTATAGTTATAGCTTTAAGCATCTATATTCACGTGATTATAGCTTTATGGTTCTATATTTTTAAGCATTTATTTCTTAGGATATATATACAATATTTCTAGTCTACAGTTTTAGTTTAGCTGACTAATAATTCATAGCTTATAGTTCTACCAAAGCTATGCCCATCTCTAATGCCCTAGCTTTACCCCTCTATAATTCTATCTATGCCTCTCCCAATGCCTAAACTTAACCCCTTCCCCACTCCCCCCTTTCCTTCCTCCTCTTCTTCCTCTTACACACTTACCATCCTCTCCTCTCCTCCACCTCCCCTCCTCCCATACTTTTCACCTCCTCCTCACATACTTTATCCACCTCCACTCTCAACCTTCCTTCCTTCCTTCCTCCTTCCTTCCTTCCCTACCTTCTCTCACGCCCATGCATCACCTCCCCCCTCACCATCACCTCCTCGTCAGTTCGAACGTCAATGTCACTCCTATTTCGTCTCTTCTTTTCCCATTCTTCTTCTTCTCACCATTACGGGAGAGAGATGCGTTATCTGGGTCAATTAGCGTAAAATGAGGTCCCTGATTTGTGTTTTGTCTGAGGTCTGTGATTGGTTGGGTTTATTCTGGTTTAGGTCTTTGATTTGTGTGTTTATTCTGGTCTAGATATGTGATTGGTGGGTTTCGAATGGTATAGGCTCGTGATTGGTGAATTTATTCTGGTTTTGGCCTGTGATTGGTGGATTTGATTGGTGTAGGCCTGTGATTCGTAGTTTTCGTTTGAATAAAGTTTACGATTGGTTTGCATTGTCTGGTGAACGTTTGTGATTGGTGAGCTTCTTCTGTACGGTGGTTTGTGACTGAAGCGTAAATCTGTGCCAGTGTATCCGCGTGCATGAACGTGTATGTAAACGATAATGCGTACTTGGATGTATATGTATGTATAATGTATATCTGTGTATGTGTGTGCGTAGCTGCGTATGATAGTTGTACTACTATTACTACCCACCACCACCCTCCTACCATCACCCATATCTACCACAATCACCCATATCTACCCACAATCACCTACCTCTACACACCAGACCAGCAACACGTCAAGACCTCCCCTCCTTCCTCCCATTACACCTGATACCAATTTTCGCCTTGGTTAGTGGTGGCAGCTGGTGAATTATACGCTGAGGGGTCGACTTAGGTGCCGCCGGTAAAAAATTCTCGAGAGTTAAACGATGTGTTGGGAGACGTATATATATATAAGTACTTTACGGTGGCGTATGCAAATGAAAGGGGTACCGGTGATAGTAGGGAGGGAGGGATGTGACGGAGATGGATAGGGCGGCTGGGTCGGTGATGATTGAGGCTAGGTGGCCGTTGAATAGGTCTATCCTGGCTAGACGCGGCTGAGGTTCCCCATAGCTTGGGTGAAATATCTTTTAGGGGTAAGTCTCGGTATAATTTGACGCCATTGTGGCTGTACAAATTTGAGTAGTAGTTTAAAGTGGGTCATTTAGATGCGTTCTCATATCATCTCCAGCTGAGGAAGGAGATGTATAATATGAATCTTCGATAATCAAACCCCAGTTACACACAAAGGTCCCTCTACCCCCAGTGCCACACAAGGTCCCTCTACCCCAGTGCCACACAAAGGTCCCTCTACCCCCAGTGCCACACAAGGTCCCCTCTCCCCCAGTGCCACACAAAGGTCCCCTCTACCCCAGTGCCACACAAAGGTCCCTCTACCCCCCAGTGCCACACAAAGGTCCCCTCCACCCCCAGTGCCACAAAGGTCCCTCTACCCCCAGTGCCACACAAGGTCCTCTCTACCCCAGTGCCACACAAGGTCCCCCTCTACCCCAGTGCCACATAAAGCCCCTCTACCCCAGTGCCACAAAAGCACCCCTCTACCCCCAATGCCACATAAAGCACCCCTCTACCCCCAATGCCCATAAAGCACCCCTCCCCCCAGTGCCACATAAAGCACCCCTCTACCCCCAGTGCCACATAAAGCACCCCTCTACCCACCAATGCCACATAAAGCACCCTCTACCCCACCTTCACCCACCAGTGCCACATAAAGCACCCCTCTACCCCCAGTACCATAAAGCACCCCTCTACCCCCAGTGCCACATAAAGCACCCCTCTACCCCAGTGCCACATAAAGCACCCCTCTACCCCCCAGTGCCACATAAGCACCCCTCCCCCAGTGCCACATAAAGCACCCTCACTCCCCAGTACCACATAAGCACCCTCTATCCAGTACCATAACACCCTTCTACCCACCAGTACCACAAAAGCACCCCTCTACCCCCCCAGTGCCACATAAAGCACCTCTACCCCCAGTGCCACATAAAGCACCCCTCTACCCCCCAGTGCCATAAAGCACCCCTCTACCCACCAGTGCCACATAAAGCACCCTCTACCCCCCAGTGCCACAAAGCACCCTCTACCCCAGTGCCATAGCACCCTCACCAGTGCACATAAAGCACCTCTCCCACCAGTGCCACATAAAGCACCCCTCTACCCACCCTTCTACCCACCAGTGCCACATAAGCACCCCTCTACCCCCAATGCCACATAAGCACCCCTCACCCCAGTGCCACATAAAGCACCCCTCTACCCCCAGTGCCACATAAGCACCCCTCACCACCCTCAATGCCACATAAAGCACCCTCTACCCCCAGTGCCACATAAAGCACCCTCTACCTCCAATACATAAAAGCACCCTCTACCCTCAATGCCACCAAAGCACCCCTCTACCCCCAGTGCCACATAAAAGCACCCCTCTACCCTCAATACACATAAAGCACCCCTCTGCCTCAATGCCACATAAAGCACCCCTCTACCCCCAGTGCCACATAAAGCACCCCTCTACCCCAATGCCACATAAAGCACCCCTCTACCCCCAGTGCCACAAAGCACCCTCTACCCCCCAGTGCCACATAAAGCACCCCTCCACCCCAGTGCCACATAAAGCACCCACTCCCTCAATGCCATAGCACCCTCTACCCCAGTACCACATAAAGCACCCTCTACCCCCAGTACCACATAAAGCACCCCTCTACCCCAGTACCACATAAAGCACCCCTCACCCTCCAATGCCACATAAAGCACCCCTCTACCCCCAGTACCACATAAAGCACCCCTCTACCCTCCAATGCCACATAAAGCACCCTCTACCCCCAGTGCCACATAAAGCACCCCTCTACCCCCCAGTGCCACATAAAGCACCCCTCTACCCCCAGTGCCACATAAAGCACCCCTCTACCCCAGTGCCACATAAAGCACCCCTCTACCCCCAGTGCCATAAAGCACCCCTCTACCCTCCAATGCCACATAGCACCCCCTCTACCCACCAGTGCCACAGCCTCTACCCCAGTGCCACATAAAGCACCTCTACCCCCAGTGCCACCAAAGCACCCCTCTACCCTCAATGCCACATAAAGCACCCCTCTACCCCCAGTGCCACATAAGCACCCCTCTACCCCCAGTGCCACATAAAGCACCCCTCTACCCCCCAGTGCCACATAAGCACCCTCTACTCCCCAGTGCCATAAGCACCCCTCTACCCCCAGTGCCACATAAAGCACCCCCTCTACCCTCAATGCCATAAAGCACCCTCTACCCCCAAGTCCACATAAAGCACCCTCTACCCTCCAATGCCACATAAAGCACCCCCTCACCCACCAGTGCCACATAAGCACCCTCTACCCCCAGTGCCACATAAAGCACCCTCACAGTACCCATAAAGCACCTCTACCCTCAATACTACACAAAGCACCCCTCTACCCCCAGTGCCACATAAAGCACCCCTCTACCCCAGTGCCACATAAGCACCCTCTCCCCTCAATGCCATAAAGCACCCCTCTCCCTCCCACATAAAGCACCCCTCACCCCCAGTGCCCATAAAGCACCCTCTACCCACCAGTGCCACACAAAGCCCTCACCCCCAATCCCCACCCCAGTGCCACAAAAGCCCCCCAACACATAAAGCACCCTCTACCCTATGCCACATAAAAGCCTCACCCACCAGTGCCACATAAAGCACCCCTCTACCCCAGTGCCACATAAAGCACCCTCTACCCCAGTGCCACATAAAAGCACCCCTCTACCCCAGTGCCACATAAAGCACCCCTCTACCCCAGTGCCACATAAAGCACCCTCACCCCAGTGCACATAAAGCACCCTCTACCCCCAGTGCCACATAAAGCACCCTCACCCCAATGCCACATAAAGCACCCCTCTACCCTCCAATGCCACATAAAGCACCCCTCTACCGTTACCACATAAGCACCCTACCACCAGTGCACATAAAAGCACCCCTCTACCCCCAGTGCCACATAAAGCACCCCTCTACCCCAGTGCCACATAAAGCACCCTCTACCCCCAGTGCCACATAGCACCCCTCTACCCTCAATGCCACATAAAGCACCCCTCTACCCCCAGTGCCACATAAAGCACCCTCTACCCCGCACCCTCTACCCCAGTGCCACATAAAGCACCCCTCACCCCAGTGCCACATAAAGCACCTCTACCCCAGTGCCACAAAGCACCCTCTACCCCCAGTGCCACAAGCACCCCTCACCCCCAGTGCCACATAAAAGCACCTCTACCCCCCAGTACCACATAAAGCACCCCTCTACCCCCAGTGCCACGCAAAGCACCCCTCTACCCCAGTGCCATAAAGCACCCCTCTACCCCCAGTGCCATAAAAGCACCCCCCCAGTGCCACATAAGCCTCTACCCCCAGACCACATAAAAGCACCCCTCACCCCCAGTGCCACATAAGCACCCCTCACCCCAGGCCACATAAAGCACCCCTCACCCCAGTGCCACATAAAGCACCCTCTACCCCCAGTGCCACATAGCACCCCTCACCCCCAGTGCCACATAAGCACCCTCTACCCCCAGTGCCATAAGCACCCTCTACCCCCAGTACCACACAAAGCACCCCTCTACCCCCAGTGCCACATAAAGCACCCCTCTACCCCCAGTGCCACAAAAAGCACCTCTACCCACCAGTGCCACATAAAAGCACCCCTCTACTCCCCAGTGCCACATAAAGCACGCCTCTACCCACCAGTGCCACATAAGCACCCCTCTACTCAGTGCCACATAAAGCACCCCTCTACCCCCCAGTGCCACATAAAGTACCCCCTGCCAGGCACCAGAGGCAGGTCGTCCCAGGGAGGTTCCTCAGTGCCTCGTCCAACACACAGGAACTCGGCGCCGCTATTCCGTATTCATGGATTCGTGAAGCGGCAGAGATTCGGTGATTGGGTGATTTTAATGACTCAGGGAGCTCTCTGCTGATGCCCGGCGTTTGGCGCACCAGAGACGAGTTATTGAATTATTTATTATCTCTTTTTATATCTTTCCCTGATTCTCAAGGTTCTTGATAATGTATTTTTATCTCTTAGGAGGAATCCGGATTCTTAGGTTAGCGTTTTGAAGGGGATCCGGATTCATAATTAACGTTTTGGAGTCTGTCTTTAAATGTTTTTTAGATTCACAGATGCTACTTTGCGTAATTATTTCCCTGAACTTACTGATAGATTATTGTTCAATTTACAGTAGAGTTTGACGCAATTTAAAAGCCATTTTGAACCATCCTTGTGAAAAGCAGCAAAGTGACTCAGCGAGATAGATTCTAGCCAACTCAGCCAAGAGAGAAAAAACATAAAATGCGAATCTTGGAACTTCTGGGTCACAGTCACCCCCCTCTCTCTCTCTGATGACAGAACCGTCCCCAACAAACCTCTACAACCATAATCTATTTTTCCCACAACAGATAAACATAACCTTGTACCATCGTCCCTCACCTACCCCCAGTGCCACACAAAGCATGTCTGCCTCCCAAATGCCACATAACGCCCAAACTTCACCCAGGACGACGGTTCTTAGTGTAATTTCTAGGAAGGGGCAGGTGTGTTTAAAACTACTAATTCATTTGTTTATTTGGAGGAAAAAGTAAATAAGTTGCAGTTTAGAGTATTATAAACAGGACTTAAGAGAGATTATTGGTGAGAATCTAAGTTGAAATAAACTAATAAACCAAAGTAAATTGAACATCGATTATGTTAACATAAAACAAACCATCAAGATTAACATTACATTAACACTGAACTTAACACAAAACTAAATCCTAGAAAAAAGAACTCCATAATCCCCAAATAAAACTCCAGATTTCCACCCCAAAACTCCATAAAATCCCCCATAAAAAAATCCATAAATTCCCCCATACTCCCCTTCAAAAAAAAAATCTCCCAAGGATTTTCTTTTCACTACAATATAAACAATTTGTCATTCAGATTTAATCTAATTGTAGTGTGTGAGGTAACGAGCACGTCAAACAACCGGCAATAGTATGTAAATTGGAGTTTTAAAGGCGGACACTTACCTGGTAAAACACGCTCAAACTTATTCACTTGATCAATTATTTTTTGATTGTAATCTGGCCGCAGGTTACCTGGTGTTGATAGATGGTAAACTGTTCACTAAATTGGTTTTGGCCTGGGAGGGAAAGGAAGGGGAGTATTATAGTGCTAAGAGATGGACTTGATAAAGTAAGTTTAAAATATACTCTACGTAATTAAAGAAATGGATGGAATAAGGATAGATAATAAAAATCGAGTAAAAGAAACAAAGACAATGAAGAAAGAGAGGAAAAGGAACATAGACAAATAATAAATAGAGTGAAGAAAGTTTGTATGAATGTCTTAAGGTGTTGGAAGACAAGTTTAATCCTATTCTTAATATGCTTATAACAGGTCCGGGAAAATGACTTACTTAATACGGTGATTTTCACGCTATACACAGCCATGTATACCCTAGTCATGTATACTTACATATCTATGTATACCCACACACTACCATTACCCCCGACTACCGCCACCACTACCCCATCATCACCCTCAACTCCCTCCCCCCTTCCATCATCACCACAACACCCTCCATCAACCGTCCATCATCACCACTACCCAAACATCACCACCACTCCCCTTCCATCACCCCCATCAACCCTTCCATCACCACCATATCTCACCGGCTCGTAAACAATAACACCGAGAAAATACTGCCTCAATGGTGCCGAAATTACACTGAGACTCGACCATAACTGACACTTTCTCTCTCTCAACATTCCCGGTTACGACGAAAAAGTTACCACAAAAATCTCTGAGAATTTGGGGAAGGGTCCTAAGTTTACCTGAGGATGTCAACCGGGCGTGAAACCTTACCAAAACATTGTGTGTGTGTGTGTGTGTGTGTATCTACCTCTGATGACCACACCACAGACACGTGTTGATGACCTGTGAGATGGGGCTTAGGCAGAATTTCTTGTGAGTAAGAGGAGGCTGCTGGCGGGTGGGGGATCGACCAGTGGGAGAAGAATGTGGGGGAGGAATGTGAGAAGCAGCAAGATTGTGGGACTTGTGTAAACTGGGTGTTATTGCTGGAGGGCGTGGTCAAGGCAGGATACTTCACATACCTGTCCACGGGGTTTCTCGCCCCAACATACCACCACACGTGCCCAGCTCCTGTAGGCGTCCAACGGGTGTCAAGTGATATCAAAGGTGTCATGTCATGCCTTTAGGTGCTCTTCGACGTCATTATGTGTCATGCCACGTCTTAGGTGCCATTCGACATACAGCAGGTGTTATGCGACGTTCAAATAGGTGTCAAATAACGTCCTAGAGGTATCACATGTACAACAGGCATCGTAAGTGTCGAATATAGTACACCAGGGAATAATCCACGAGCAGCTGATTCAAACTGTGGATCTATGGTGATAAAAGCACCATCAACATGTCATGAACATCATATCATGAACACCATCTACACAGCAACACTATCACATCATCATCAACACACCATCACCACCGTCAACACATCATCATCATCATCATCAACAACATACCATCATCAACATACCATCATCACATCATCATCATCAACACAACATCAACACAGCAACAGAACCGGATCATTATGCACAATATATAGTAAACGTTTATATCGACCTCCAGCGTTCAATGCAGCCAACATGTCACTTTCATCAGTCCCTCAAGTTATCCTCCTGAGGAAAGATAACTCGCTGCTCTTCGTTATCTTGACTTGGTATGTATTTCTTTCATTAATTAAAGATCACTGGCGTATTACGTTACCTGGGTTGTGGTATGTTAGGTAATCAGTTACGTCATCTGGTATCATTATCATCTCCGTGGTATCATTTGAGTGTTATCATCCAGTTTATTTATTCTTTATCTTATCCTTTTCTTCTCAGGTACGTGTATTCTCTTCTCTCCGTAGGTCATTAAAACTTTAATTTGATTTTGTGTTTAACTTTTCACCTAAGATTCAGATGAAAAAATTTAGTGTCAATTGAACTTATACACCTCAGTCAACAAAACCTGGCATTTCTTCCACCGCCTAGACTGAGGACTTGATACAGAATACCACCCGTCCGATCCGTCCGTCCGTGCATGCCGCTGCGTGCGTGCGTGCGTGCGTTCTGGAGATGTTAACACGATGCTCAGTAATTTGGTAAGTGGATGTACCACAACAAGATCGGACGAGTTCGGTAATCAGCGTTATTGTCATTACCCAGATTTAGCCTCCTGAACGTGGCTGGCAGGCCGGAGGGACTTACTGTGACAACCTTCTTGTGTGTGGTGGTGGTGGGTGTTCCTGACCGTGCCCTCCCAGGAACCTGTCACCAATGTAGGATCGGTCATATATATATATGTATTGTAATAAGTTTCTCTCTGGGTAAATATAGTAATGTGATTATTTTACACCAGATTCGATTAATTTCACATTTCTGTCCAATTTACTGATCGACTGTCATCTGTTTTACACACACAAACAGCACACACATTAACCCTCTCCTCACTGAGTTTAGATTCCTGTCTCTTTTCTTCCTCTCTATTTAGATTTTCCTTCTTTTCTCCTTTATTTCCCTCCTCCATCACACTCACTCTCACACTCACTCTCACGCACTCTCACACACGCACTCTCACGCAATTAATTCTCACAGTAAGACAGACGAGATCCTTCACTCCCCACACACTCTGACGTATAACATCAAAACACTTGCATCTCTCCACCCACTCCTCTCCTCTCCAGCATTTCTCTCTCTCTCCGTCACTCCTCTCCTTCTCCCCGCCACTCCTCATCTCTCCACCTCCTCTCCTTCTCTCCACCCTCCTCTTTCTCCACCACTCCCTCTTTTCTCCACCTCTCTTTCTCTCCTCTTCTCCTTCTCTCCACCACTCCTCACCTTTTCTCACCACTCTTCTCCTTCTCACGTCACTTCTCTCCTCTCCTCCTCCTCTCCTCTCTCCACCTCCTCTCCTTCTCTCCGCCACTCCTCTCACTCTCCACCACTCTCTCCTTCTCTCCACCACTCTCTCTTTCTCTCCACCACTACTCTCTCTCCTCCTCTCTTTCTCCACCACTCCTCTTCTTCTCTCATCACTGCTCTCTTCTCTCCACCACTCCTCTCCTTCTCTCACCCTCTCACCTTCTCCACCACTCACTTTCTCTCCACCATCTCTCTTTCTCTCCACCTCTCTTTCTCTCCACCACTCTTCTTTCTCTCCACCTCTCCTTCTCTCACCACTCCTCTCCTTCTCCACCAACTCCCTTCTCTCCACCCTCCTTTCTCTCCACGACTCTCACCTTCTCCACCACTCTCACCTTCTCTCCAAACTCCTCACCTTCTCTCCACCACTCCTCACCTTCTCTCCACCACTCCTCACCTTCTCTCCACCACTCCTCTCTTTCTCTCCACTCCCTTCTCTCCACCACCTCTCCTTCTCCACCACTCCTCCTTCTCTCCACCACCCGCTTCTCTCCACCCTCCTCACCTTCTCTCCACCACCCTCACCCTTCTCTCCACCACTCCTCACCTTCTCTCCACCACTCCTCACCTTCTCTCCACCACTCCTCACCTTCTCTCCACCACTCCTCACCTCTATTTGTTTTGTTTGTAGTATTCTTCAGACACCTCCACCCGAGCCTTGTGTGGTGAGGATGGATGATTGTGGACTTTATTATTAAACTTCTGGGAACACGTGGAGATAAGATGCCTAGTTTATTTTACCTTAGAGATTCAGTACTGTACCCTGGCGCGAACCTAACCTAACCTAACCTAACTCCTAACCTAACCTAAATACAGTTTATTTTACCTTAGGGATTAACCAACAGCAAATAACCTAACCTAACCTAACCTAAATACAGTTTATTTTACCTTAGGGATTAACCAGCAGCAAACCTAACCTAACCTAACCTAACCTAACCTAACCAAACCAAACCAAACCTAACCTAACCTAACCTCACTTCACCTAAATTTACCATACATATTGTAACTTAACCTCACTTTATCTAAGCTAACCTAGCATACCCTAATCTCACCTCGTCTAATCTAACCTAACCTAACCTAATCTCACCTCGTCTAATCTAACCTAACCTAACCTAAACTTAAGTAGCGTTTGGGTAATTAATCATCAGGTGAAATAAGCTGTAGAACGTGATCCAACTTTTGCATAAATCTTAAGTCAAAATATTTTTAGATATTAAAACTTTGTGCATATCTTAAAATAAGGTGGAAATTCTTACATGTGATGAAAATTGGAAAATAGGATTATTATTATTATTATTATTATTATTATTATTATTATTATTATTATTATTATTATTATTATTTTTTTTTTTTTTTTTTATAGACATTTTGGTGATTATTTCATTATTGTAATAGATTGAGCTTTGGTAGATAATTTGGATACAGATAATTTTTTTAAATAAACTACGGCAAAAATTGTAAGATCACCTGTTATTACATATAAACAAGGAACCGGTCTATATCCTGTTCAAGTGGGAAATTCTTAATGAGACACTGAACAAATACCGGCACTGGGCAGACTCGGACACAACTCACCCCCTCCTTCCCCAAACATCCACACAACAGATCTGTCCTTGAAAATAATAATAATTGTTACACTCATATAAAGGCGAGGCATCTCAGTTTATTTCACTTCATGATTAAACACCCCCAACACTACCTCGGGGGAGTGGGGGTTGGGTTAGGTTAGGTTAGGTTAGGTTAGGATAGGATAGGTTAGGTTAGGATATTTAATCATCAGGTGAAATTTGCTGGATTACTAATTTTCGTTATCGAAAAATTATCTCATTAATTCAAAATACCACTCGGTAATTATTCACAACGATTATTAGAAAGAGAAAGAGAGAGAGAGAGAGAGAGAGAGAGAGAGAGAGAGAGAGAGAGAGAGAGAGAGAGAGAGAGAGAGAGAGAGAAGACTGACAAAGAGACAGAGACAAAAAGAGAGCGACACACACACACACACACACACACACACACACACACGACTGCACTGTGGGGGTTTCAGTGGACAACACCGCACCAGACTACTCACCACTCCAAGGCACCCTGGACAGGCTACAGGCATGGACTACGGAGAACAAGGTCACCATCAACCACACAAAACCGTAGTCATGCACATCAATACCGCCACCACTCAGTGCAAGCCCCAGCAGTCACAGTGGGTGCCCATCCTCTCCAGCTGGTGCAGTCTGCCAAACTCCTGGGTGTAACTAGACAACAAACTTGACTGGAAAGCCCATGTAAATAACACAGTCAAGGCAGCCTCATGCCATTTCTACATGCTACAGACTTAGGTCACTTGGGACACCCACCGCCAGAGCTGAGGACCATCTACAACGCCTTTATTCTCCCAAACTAACGTATGCGTCACCAGCCTGGTCGTCTTCTCTCAACTCCCACCAACAACGTCAGCTAGAAGGTACAGAAAAAGGGCCTGCAGAATCATGCTCGGCGCAGAATACTCCCGGCTACACCAACGCTCTCTCCACCCTGGAAATGCCATCCCTCAGTGACCTCCACCACAGCACTGGAAAGGTTTGGCCGTGGACTACTGCACCACCCTCGCCATCGCCACCTCCTGCAGCCCCCACCCACCTCATCGCAGTCCGCCACTACAACAAAATTCAGCCCATAAGAGCCGCACCGAGAGATATAGAACAGCACCATCCCAACTATTGTTAAAATAAACAACTCTTATTTATGTACTGCACAGCCCTGTAAATGTATTCAATGCATATTATATCATTATTTTTTTTTTTTTGGGGCACTCCACATCATTGTGTAAGGTGAAGCGCAGAAGCGTTTAGCGCCCAACAGGGAAGCATGCTAAGTTCATGCTTGCCTTTATGTCTCATGAGTTAAGGGCGTAGAAGCCCTGAAGAGTCAAAGCGTAGAAGCCAGAAGAGTCAATGGTTTATGTCCTCAAGTTATTGGAAGCTCAACAACTTGTCCTGAATGTTGCAACTTTCGACTTACACCAGGTACCTACTTTACTGCTAGGTGAACAGGGACTAATGGGGGCTAGGAAGTAAGTCCAAACAACACACCGGCCCGGGAATCGAACCCGGGACATCTCGCTTGCGAGACAAGAACGGTACCGCTTCTACCACCGATCCCCATTATATCATTATGTCTAAATTAAATGTAAGTCTGTATATTTTCAGCCACCGGCTGCAACTCTATTAATAAACCGTTTATTATTATTATTATTATTATTTTACACACACACAGAAAACGAGATAGATAAGAGAGAGAGAGAGAGAGAAGGAAACCACCTTACCAGCGAAAATATTACCTCCTTCTCAACTGCATATGCCACTCAATCCGACACTTAAATAATAATCAAACTAGAGTGTCCTTAAACCAGGCCTTCTATTACCCAGGGGGATATTATGTTACCCCTGAGTGACGCGCCATTATCACGCTGGACGGCTGTTGCGCTATAAAAGTGTTGGACTACACGAGGGTCGGGACGAGAGGTGAAACTATAAGGAGATGTGAGTCAAGATGGAGTCAAATGAATATGTACTGTATACTCTCTCTCTCTCTCTCTCTCTCCCGTAGTTATACCCGAGCTAACGAGTCAGAGGAAATAGGGCGACCAGTGACATACGTATCTATATATGTAACTAACTACGAGTACAAACTAGGAAACTGTAACTGCCTATGTGTGTGTAATTACCCGTGTGTGTGTGTATAACTGTCTATGTAATTAACTATGTAATGTAACTAAGACAGCTACAGCCATGACAGTGAACTATGAGGGTTAAGACAGAGGTTTGGGTGTTGTTAAAACAACCATTGCGCCGAACAGAGGTACACTGAGGCACCCTGATGGCACTGTCAATTGTACGCTTATGGGGTATGCCAAGGGGTGCCAAGTGTATGTTCAGGGGGTACCAGGCTGTCATGCTGAGGCTGTCTGGATGCTTCTCATACTGCCAAGGGTATGTTAAAGGGTGTCAAGGGGCGGGTTATTAAAAGTCAAGGGGTATTAAGGGTATGTACAGTGCCAAACACTCACACTGACGATGTCTGGATACTTCTGACACTGTTTAATGGGTAGACAAAGGGATGACAAGGGTATACCGGAGGAAACCTAAGGGTGCCAACACCAGCGGACCAGAGCAGGTTGGACCCCCGTCTGGCTCCCAAAGGGTAAGTCAAGGTTATACAAAGAGTATGCCAAATGGGGGGATGGTGGGGGTGGGGTCGGGTGCCAAGTCCATCACGCTCAAGTCTTGTGTTTAGAAACAAAATACTAATTTGTTGTGAGTGTGGACAGACCCGAGTGTCTTGAGATAACAGCAAGAGGTAGAGCAACATGGCCGTCAGAGGTAGAGCAACATGGTCGTCAGAGGTAGAGCAAGATGGCCGTCAGAGGTAGAGCAAGATGGTCGTCAGAGGTAGAGCAACATGGTCGTCAGAGGTAAAGCAACATGGTTGTCAGGTAGAGCAACATGGTCGTCAGAGGTAGAGCAAGATGGCCGTCAGAGGTGAAACAACATGGTCGTCAGAGGTAAGCAACATGGTCGTCAGAGGTGAAACAAGATGGCCGTCAGAGGTAGAGCAAGATGGTCGTCAGAGGTAGAGCAAGATGGTCGTCAGAGGTAGAACAAGATGGCCGTCAGAGGTAGAGCAACATGGTCGTCAGTGAAAGCAACATGGTCGTCAGAGGTAGAGCAAGATGGCCGTCAGAGGGTAGAGCAACATGGCCGTCAGAGGTAGAGCAACATGGTCGTCAGAGGTAGAGCAACATGGCCGCCAGAGGTGGAGCAACATGGTCGTCAGAGGTAGAGCAACATGGCCGTCAGGGGTGAGAGCAACATGGCCGTCAGAGGTAAAACAACATGGCCGTCAGAGGTAGAGCAACATGGCTGTCAGAGGTAGGCAACATGGTCAGATAGAGCAAATCCTCAAGATAGAGCAAGATGGTCGTCAGAGGTAGAGCAACATGGTCGTCAGAGGTAAAGCAACATGGTTGTCAGGTAGAGCAACATGGTCGTCAGAGGTAGAGCAAGATGGCCGTCAGAGGTAGAGCAACATGGTCGTCAGAGGTAGAGCAACATGGTCGTCAGAGGTAGAGCAGATGGCCGTCAGAGGTAGAGAGCAAGATGGTCGTCAGAGGTAGAGCAAGATGGTCGTCAGAGGTGAAGCAAGATGGCCGTCAGAGGTAGAGCAACATGGTCGTCAGAGGTAGAGCAACATGGTCGTCAGAGGTGAGCAAGATGGCCGTCAGAGGTAGAGCAACATGGCCGTCAGAGGTAGAGCAACATGGTCGTCAGAGGTAGAGCAACATGGCGCAGAGGCAGAGCAACATGATCGTCAGAGGTAAAACATGGCCGTCAGAGGTAGAGCAACATGGCCGTCAGAGGTAGAGCAACATGGCCGTCAGAGGTAGAGCAACCATGCGTCAGAGGTAGAGCAACATGGCGTCAGAAAACAACATGGCTGTCAGAGGTAGAGCAACATGACTGCCAGAAGTAGGGCAACATGGCTGCCAAGATAGAGCAACATGGCCGCCAGAGGTAGAGCAACATGGCTGCCAAGATAGAGCAACATGGCTGCTGCTCTACCTGGTGCTTCCAAGCAGTTACACAAACTTCTTGTGTTTCCCCGGGGGTGACGTCACTCTGGGTCTTTTGAGGGGGGACGGTGGGTCGGTGTTGTCGAGGCAGAGGGTGTGTGGTGGATTAGGGAGAGTGGGTCAGGAGAGTGGTGGGTTAGAGTGGGTCAGGAGAGTGGTGGGTTAGAGGGAGTGGGTCAGGAGAGTGGTGGGTTAGGAGGGTAGTCAGGGGTGTGGTGGGTCAGGGGAGTAGTGGTTAGAAGGGGGTGGGTCAGGTGTGTGGTGGGTTAAATATGGGATATATTGGTGGGTTGGGGGTTGTGGGTTGGGGTGAATGAAGGGATGAGTGAATCGGTGGGTTAAGGGTGTGGGTAAAACAGTGAGTCAGGAGCTGGGTAAGGAGTGGGGAGAAGTAAAAGGGCTGGGTAAGTAAGTAAGTAAGTAAGTAAGTAAGTAAATAAGTAAATAAATAAGTAAGTAAGTAAGTAAGTAAGTAAGTAAGTAAGTAAGTAAGTAAATAAGTAAGTAAAGTAAGTATAGTAAGTAAGTAAGTAAGTAAGTAAAGTAAGTAAGTAAATAAGTAAGTAAGTAAGTAAATAAGTAAGTAAGTAAGTAAATAAGTAAACAAGTAGTAAGTAAGTAAATAAGTAAGTAAGTAAATAAGTAAGTAAGTAAGTAAGTAAGTAAGTAAGTAAGTAAGTAAGTAAGTAAGTAAGTAAATAAGTAAATAAGTAAGTAAGTAAGTAAGTAAGTAAGTAAATAAGTAAGCAAGTAAGTAAGTAAGTAAATAAGTAAGTAAGTAAATAAGTAAGTAAGTAAGTAAGTAAGTAAGTAAGTAAGTAAGTAAGTAAGTAAGTAAATAAGTAAGTAAGTAAGTAAGTAAGTAAGTAAGTAAAGTAAATAAGTAAGTAAGTAAGTAAGTAAGTAAGTAAGTAAGTAAGTAAAT
Source organism: Homarus americanus (assembly GCF_018991925.1). Taxonomy (NCBI): domain Eukaryota; kingdom Metazoa; phylum Arthropoda; class Malacostraca; order Decapoda; family Nephropidae; genus Homarus; species Homarus americanus. Next base: position 41,348 of record NW_024754018.1, read on the forward strand.
CAAATAAGTAAGTAAGTAAGTAAGTAAGTAAGTAATAAACAAAGGGACAGATGCCTAGATTGGGTAAAAAGTGAGTCAGGAATCAGATGAGTTAAAAATATACTGTATCCCATAGTGATAGAGCCACAATAGCACAATAGTACGACTAATAGTATAATGATATAGTCGAAATAGTAGAACAATAGCATAATATAAGGTATAGTGATATGTTTGAGGGTATATCGGAATTATAACACATTAAAGATACGATTTAATGAATTATCTATTTATGGGTTGGGTTGGGTTGGTTGGGTTGGGTTGGGTTGGTTGGGTTGGGTTGGGTTGGGTTGGGTTGAGTTGATTGAGTTGAGTTGAGTTGAGTGTTGTTGAGTGGTTGTGGGTTGAGTTGGTTGGGTTGGCTGGGTGGTTGGCCTGGCTTGGGTTGGGTTAGCGTTTACGGTGTTAAGTCATGAAGGAAATAAGCTGGGGTGTCTAATTTTCAGGTGATCTTTTATTTGATATACACACGAACAAACGGACGAACGAACACACACACACAGGGATAAACGGAGAAACAATTATCAAGTGGGCAACCGCAGCGCCATAATTACACACACACACACATTAAAATAACAATCTAGTGTTTCAGGTGATCCATAATCGTCGTTATTTCGTCCTTATTATATACATATATCAACAGTACCATCACCGCCAGTCTGTTTTTTATAATTATGTAATCACTAAAAGTAACTCTACCATAACAATTTAATGCTAATTACCTTTATTGTATAGGGGAGCGGTGGCCGAGTTGATACACCGCTCACCACCTGCCCCCGACCTATCACCCCCACCCCCCACCCCAGTGAGGCACCCCCAGGTAAACCAATTAACAATAGGTACCTGACTTTACACTTGAGGGAATGAACGATGATCAAGTGCAGTGCCAGTCATATTATCTCCTTGTATTAAAGTAATCAATATCATTATTTCATCTACCCTTAACAAATAGTAATAATTTTTTTTTTTAACACCTCACCTCTTCCCTAGTTATCGTTATTATCTTCGTTATCAACACCGTTATCACCCCGCCTCCCTTAACTGCTACATTTAATGATGAGATAATTACTTCGTTAAGTCATGTTATTACGCTAATTACCCAATAACAATACCACCTTCCCTCTATTGGCTCGGTCTTCATCATCATCAATATAATACTCTCTCTCTCTCTCTCTCTCTCTCTCTCCTACTAATTACACTCATCAATTTCACTGTTCACTTGATTACTGTCACGATAATCATCCTCACAGCCCTTATTAACGTGGCTGATAACGACATTCCAACTCATTAGTCAATCGTATTACTTCCTGTGTTGATCCTCCGTTGTTTTAGCGTTATTCCTCTCGTTATTATTGGCTAACCCCCGCCGGAAGACACAGGACAGACAGACAGACGAACAGTTAGGTGGGTGGGCGGGAGAATGAACAAATAGACAGATCGATTAGAAATACAGACAGACAGGCAGAACAAAGACAGACGGACGGACACACAACATAAAAAAATCTACAGGGTTGGTATCTCCAGGTGGCATATGACTGACACTACCTCACCCCTCGTTACTGGCATTAACCAACCTCGTTGGCACAACACTTCAACACCATCACGAGACACACACACAAAACAACCCCCCCACCCCCACCCACCCCAACAGGTGTCCAACCCGCAAAATGAGACGATGACATTTAGTGACGGGTACATATGCGTTAAGAGAGAGACAGATACAAAGAAACAGTGAGACAGACAGAGACAGACAGACAGACAGACAGACAGACAGACAGATTGATAGTAAGAAACAAGAGACAAAGACAGACAGATATGAGAGACAGACAGGCAGACACACACAGACAGACAGATACAAATATAGACAGATAGATAAATAGACAGATACAAACATAAATACAGACAGACATATAGACCAAGAAGTAGATAGCTACAGACTGACAGGTAAATAGATTGTTAAGTCTCCTAAATAAACATGATTAACTAGCGGTAAAGGAGAATATTAGATCATACATACATACATACATACATACATACATACATACATACATACGACCTTGATAACTGAGATGGACTGCCGCATCGTATTATCTTAGTATATAATTAATAGCGACACTTCATGATAAAAAGATATAAAAGGCTCTTCAATTATCTTTCATCATTAATTAAATCATAGGTTCATGAGAGTTTTAGATTATTTCTTGGTTTTAGTCGAGGTACGTGGTTATGGTAAGTGAGTGAGGAAGGTCATTTATAGAAGGAAGGTTTAAGTGAGGTCATCCGTGAAGCAAGGTCATGGGTCATCTGTAGAAGCAAGGTCATGTAAGGTCATCTGTAAACAGGTCATGTAGGTCATCTGTAGAAGCAAGGTCATGTAGGTCATCTTTAGAAGCAGGTCATGTAGGTCATCTGTAGAAGCAAGGTCATGTAAGGTCATCTGTAGAAGCAAGGTCATGTAAGGTCATCTGTAGAAGCAAGGTCATGTAAGGTCATCTGTAGAAGCAAGGTCATGGGTCATCTGTAGAAGCAAGGTCATATAGGTCATCTGTAGAAGCAAGGTCATGTAAGGTCATCTGTAGAAGCAAGGTCATGTAAGGTCATCTTAGAAACAAGGTCATGTAAGGTCATCTGTTGAAGCAAGGTCATGTAAGGTCACCTGTAAACAGGTCACCTGTAGAAGTAAGGTCATGTAAGGTCATCTGTAGAAGCAAGGACGAGGAAGACCATCTACATAGGTAAAGGAAAGTCAAGTAAGGTCACAGAAGAAACCAGTTCAATAAAAGTCATGATAGAGGTGGATGTAAGGTTAGGTTAGGTTAGGTTAGGTTAGGTTAGGTTAGGTTAGGTTAGGTTAGGTTGGGTTAGGTTAGGTTAGGTTAGGTTAGGAAAGACCAATTACTTTTTTGTTCACGTCTTACAACAACTAATTCGCCTCTTAACACGTAGGGTCAGTGTACTGTCACAGTGTTACACCCATTATACCTGCCCGGGATGCTCACCTTGACTCACTCCACACCCTGACTCACTCCACACCCTGACTCACTCCACACCCTGAGCAATGTTCTCGCCAATTTGTATATTATTTTTCTATCCACTTCATTATGTTGTAAATTATCTTGTTTATTATATATTTACGAGTAATAAAGCATACTGGAGAGAAATATATAGAAAGATTATATAAATTATGTTGTTTTTCATAATAGTTTAGTGAGAATAAATGTTTGATAGGGGGAAAAATGACCGAGGGTGTGGTTTTATTACGAGTTAAATATGACAACGAGTTAACATGTTCACTAAACTGCGTTAACCAGGTCAGCTAACCTAACCAAATCAAAGTAAACATAAGAAAGTCTAATTTAACAACCTAACCAAGCAAACCAAACCTAACCTAATCTAACCACCAAGCCAACCAACCAAGCCAAGCCAAGCCAACCTAACCAAAGCAAACCAAACCTAATACAATCTAACCAAACCTAATCTAACCCAAGCCAAGCCAACCTTACCAAACAACTTTCACGTCATTACAGAACTTCCTTTCAGTAAAACTAAAAAAAAAAAAAATAACTACCATTTCCTCTTGGCCATCAACCACCGGATAAAATAACAAACGACTAACT
>NW_024754018.1:47500-75000 GCF_018991925.1 Homarus americanus
CCTAGGACAGACCTTCCTCATTACCTGCCCACACACACACACACACACACACACACACACACACCTGGGACAGACCTTCCTCATTACCTGCCCCTCACACACACACACACACACACACACACACCTGGGACAGACCTTCCTCATTACCTGCCCCACACACACACACACACACACACACACACACACACCTGGGACGAACCTTCCTCATTACCTGCCCCACACACACACACACACACACCTGGGACAGACCTTCCTCATTACCTGCCCCACACACACACACACCTAGGACAGACCTTCCTCATTACCTGCCTCACACAACACACACACACACACACACACACACACCTAGGACAGACCTTCCTCATTACCTGCCCCCACACACACACACACACACACACACACACACCTAGGACAGACCTTCCTCATTACCTGCCCCTCACACACACACACACACACACCTAGGACAGACCTTCCTCATTGCCTACCCCACACACACACACACACACACACACACACACACACACACACACCTGGGACAGACCTTCCTCATTACCTGCCCACACACACACACACACACACACACACACACACACACACACACACCTAGGACAGACCTTCCTCATTACCTGCCCCTCACACACACACACACACACACACCTAGGACAGACCTTCCTCATTACCTGCCCCTCACACACACCACACACACACACACACACACCTAGGACAGACCTTCCTCATTACCTGCCCCTCACACACACACACACACACACACACACCTGGGACAGACCTTCCTCATTACCTGCCCCTCACACACACACACACACACACACACACACACACACACACCTAGGACAGACCTTCCTCATTACCTGCCCCTCACACACACACACACACACACACACACACACACACACACACACACACACCTAGGACAGACCTTCCTCATTACATGCCCCACACACACAACACACACACACACACACACAAACACCTGGGACAGACCTTCCTCATTACCTGCCCCTCACACACACACACACACACACACACACACACACACACACACACACACACACACACACACACCTAGGACGAACCTTCCTCATTACCTGCCCTCACACACACACACACACACACACACACCTGGGACAGACCTTCCTCATTACCTGCCCTCACACACACACACACACACAACACACACACACACACACACACACCTGGGACAGACACTTCCTCATTACCTGCCCCTCACACACACACACACACACACACACACACACACCTAGGACAGACCTTCCTCATTACCTGCCCCTCACACACACACACACACACACACACACACACACACACACACACACACACACACACACACACACACACACACACACACACACACACACACACACACACACACACACACACACACACACACACACACCTCAAGGCCTCATTAATCCTCCACTAAATTGCCTTCTGTAATACACACCTGTAATTTTAGCACCTGCCAACCTGGACAGACTTGCAACGTCATGTTCGATTTTGCCTGTTGCTACCCCGACGATGCCATAGTACAGTACAATGCATTCATTATATGTTATTTGTGGTGAGTTGATGATGATGATGACGATGATAATGATGATGATGCTAATGTTGATGAAAATAATGATGATGATGACGACACTGATGACAAATGAAGATAATGAGAATGATGATGAAGATGATGATGACAATGCTAACAATAATAATAATGATGATGATGACAATGATGATAATGATGATAATGAAGACGATCAAAACAAGGAGGATCAGTAGAAATTGAAGGAAAAACTCGCTATCGTTTCAATCATAGGACGAGGGAGGGGGATAGGGGAGTTAGGTAGGTAGGTAGGTAGGCCAGGTAAGGAGTTATCTGAAGTGAGGAAGGAAGACATAATAGGTAATAAAGAGACATGGAAGACAAAGTGTGATAAAAGAGGGAGATAAAGACAACGTTTGATAAAAGAGGGGAAATAAAAGATAAAATTTTATGAGAGTGCGATAAACAAAGCCTGACAGAGGAGGGAGGCAAAAGATAATATTGATAAAGGTGGGAGATGAGACAATATTAATAAAGAGGGGGACTTAAGAGAAAATATTGATAAAGATGGGAGATAAGAGACAATATTGATAAAGGAGGGCGACAGAAGATAATATTGATACGGGGGGGGGAAGATAAAAAAGCTTGATAAAAGGAGGTGGATGACAAAGCTTGATAAAGAGGAAGATACCACACTAAGAAGCCGAAGCAGATGGAAGCTTGTAGTTAAGATGTTAAGACTAAAGACTGTATGGGTATATATAATTCCTCTATGCTCATATATCATACTCATTGATCCGCACTTGTTATTGCATTACTAAATGAACCTACTTGTGTATCAGATGATTATATAACCTTTAATGCATAATTCACTATAATCTTTCTTTTTCACACACACACACACACACACACACACACACGCGCGCACACACACGCGCACGCACGCACGCACACACACACGCACACACACACACACACACACACACACACACGCACGCACGCACGCACGCACGCACGCACGCACGCACATGCTGCTCCATCATCAATGCTTCGCTCAGTCAAGCCAGATGCCCAGCTGACTGGAAGACTTCTTATGTGTCACCAGTGCCCAAGTCAACCAGCCCACAATCCTTAAATCAGCTACGACCTATTGCAATCACCCCAATACCCAGCCTAATCTGTGAAAGTTTTGTGTTCGACTGGGCTTATGCTGATATTGCAGGAGTCGTAGACCCTCAGCAATTTGGAAATATGTAAACTTCCTCCACCACTCACTGTCTTGTCAGCTTTCTCGACTACATATACCGCCATCTGGAGAAACGAAAAACGTCTGTAGCTGTCGCCTTCATTGACTTCACTAAGGCGTTCGACCCAGTCGACCACAATTTAATCATCAACAAAGCTATCGACCTCGGGTTTCGAAGAAGTCTTATACCATGGCTTACAGACTTCCCCAGTAACCGACGCCAAGCTGTACGCTTCCGAGGGGCTGTCTCCACCTTTCAGTCACTCACCTGTGGCGTCCCCCAAGGCACCAAGATGGGACCACTATGCTTCTTTATGCTTATCAATGATGCCCTAAGAGAAACTCCTGCTCGCTGGAAATATGTCGACGACTCCACCATTGGGATCAGCGTCAACAATTCTGCTCCCGACTATACCGTCTTTCAGGATTTATTGAACAGTCTCCAAAACTGGGCCACCAACAACCACGTCACCATCAACCATACCAAGACCATGGTTATGCACATCAGCCTCTCCTCCGACGTTGTCCCACCCCCTTCCATTACTTTAGGTCCCAACACACTCCAGGTTGTAGATTCCACTAAGCTCCTCGGCGTCACCATAGACAACAAACTAAATTGGAAACCACACGTCAGTGAAATTGTCAAATCCTCCAGTTTCCGTCTCCACCTCCTCCGCCGACTCAAATCCCTCGGAGTTCCTGCACCGGAGCTCCTCAGTGTTTACACAACATTCATACTTCCCAAGCTCACTTATGCCTCCCCTACCTGGTCTTCCTCCCTATATGCCACACAACTTAAACACCTAGAAAAAGTGCAAAAGAGGGCTTGCAAGATTATTCTCTCCCCTTCCTACTCCACATATCAAGAAGCGCTCAACACACTGACCCTCTCGGCTCTCAGTGACCATCACCACGAACTCATCTACAAATTTGGTGAGAAGCTTCTGCACCATCCTCGACACCGGCTCCTACTACCACCTGAGATCCTTCGCCCGAGAATTGCCGTTCGACACCACAACCGCATCCAGCCCATACGAGCACGAACTGATCGCTATAAGAACAGCCCAGTCCCAACCATTGTAACAATTATCAATAACTTGTAATCAACCAGTGTATTCACTCCCAGTCAATCTTACTTTTTGCACTGTCACTATGTTGAAATACCCTGTAGTTTGAGCTTCTCCCCACCTAGTTAGTATGTATCATATTTTTTTCACTTATGTTACTTGTATATTATTTGTAAATCAAGAGACCCATTCCCCAATTATGTAACTGTATATTTTCAGCCTTCCGGCTGCTATACTCTTTCAATAAACCGTTAATGATCATTATTATTATTTTTAGTACATACAAATCCCTCCTTCAGAAAACAGACCTTCACCAAACCCTCATAACCCCCCCACCCCCTGTTACTCCTACCTCACACCCCACCTGTGTTCCCCCATCTCCCCTCCCTCAGCCTCCTCAATTCCCACCACCCGTCAACCCTACCTGCCTTCCCCTACTCCTCCTCCCCACCCTATCTTCACCCTTTCCTAACTCCCCCCCACCTTCACTCCCACTCCTCTTCCCCCCAAACCCAACTTTCCACCACTCAACTCATCGTCACCAAGTAGCCAGACGAGGATATACCCCATAAATTACGGCCGGGTCGGAGGGGGAAAATCTGCCTACAGAAATTCCCGGTTCTCACGGGTGACATAAAGGTCCCGGGACGGTGAAACTTTCTCACGGTAGATGAAAATGGAACCTATGGATGACGAAAAGTTCTAATAATTGACGAAAAGTTCCCAAGGGTGACGAAAAGTTCCCGAGGGTGACTGAAAGTGTCTACGGGTAAGTGAAAATTTCCACGGGTGACTGAAAGTTCTCATGGATGAAGAAAGGCATTTACTGGTCGTCAAAATTCCCACGGGTGAAGTACAGTTACCACGGGTGAAGAAAAGTTCCCACGGGTGAAAGAAAGTTCCCACGGGTTAAGAAAAGTTCCCACGGGTTAAGAAAAGTTCCCACAGGCGAAGAAAAGTCCCCACTGGTAAATAAAGGTTTCTACAGGTGAAGAAAAGTTCTCAAGTGTGAAGAAACGTTCCCACAGGCGAAGAAAAGTTCCCACGGGTGAAGAAAAGTTCCCACGAGTGACGTAGGACCCTACGGGTGAATCGGGTCTCCCGCGAGTGACAGTGCGAGTCTTCGAGGCGCTATTTTACATGTAAAGCTTGGAGCAGACGACAGCATTTGCATCGCATTTACTCAATCTCTTAAAAGGTCTCTCAGACTCGCGACGGGATTACACACAAACTTCCCAGAAAATTACATTCTTGTTGGATCGGCGAGGGAAGAGGGGAGGGGGAGGGAGAAATGAACATGCCAGGTGGGGAGGGATGGAGGGAGGAAGGAAGGAGAAGGAGGGCAGGGAAGAAGACAGAAGAAGGAGGGAAAAAAGAGGGGGAAGAGGAAGAAGAGGGAGGGAAGGTGGGGGTGAATGAGGGAGAAGAAAAGTGGAGGGGGAAAAGAATGGGCAACGGAGAAAGTGGAGGAGATGGGGAGGAAAGGAGAGATTGAAGAGGGTGTAGCTGGTAGGGAAGAAGAGAAGAAGGTGGTGTTGGTGGGGAAGGAGGAGGAGGGAGGAGGATCGGAGATAAAATCAGTCTCTTAAAAAATAATAATAATAGCCAAGCCAATAAATAAAAATCCTTAACGCCACACGAAAAAAAAACAATATTCAACATTAAAAAAAACAAAAACAAAACACACGAACAATAAATAAATGATTGTAGTGAAAGGTAGAGAGGTTTATGGTAATAGTTCCTGAGACTGGTGAAAAAAGTATATACTGTGAGGTTGACTTATACATTATACGGGTTATGGGAAGTTTGTTTAGTTATGGCGGTGACAGCCTTTTTTTTATTTTTAGAAGTCTCTTTTGTTATAGAAAACGTATGGTGGGTGATGTCACAAATGTTTGAAGGTGACGTCACGAATTTTTGAAGGTGACATCACTTACTTTTGAACGCGACGTCACAAATATTTGAAGGTAACGTCACGAATCTTTGAATGGCACGTCATAAATATTTGAAGGTGACGTCACACATATTTGAAGGTGACGTCACACATATTTGAAGGAGACGTCAAAAATGCTTGAAGATGACGTCACCCAATTAACCAGAGAGGGAGATGACAGACAGGCTGATAGATCAGATAGATAAGCAGATAGAGACACAAGTGATGCTGTTATGATCTATATACGGGGTTAAATTACTTAACATTATTACCAACAACAGCCACACAGAGAGAGATGATTCAACACTCTCATCAAACATAACCATCAAAAAGTAAAATATCATTTGTAACATAAACACTAACATCAATAATAACTAGCTCCTCTAAGTTAACATAAACAAACTGACATTAGACTCAAAAAATATCTACTAAACATTAACTCCAACAGTAATAATTCCCTCAATATCATCACCAACATCAGTAACACAGTACAAAAAATAATCATTTCTCAACACCATTACCCACATTATCAACTGGAGGAAGAAACAGTTTTAACACAATCATTAAGGAAACATAATCTCCATGTAGCCAAAAAAAAATAATAATGACTCGACATTCTCATCAACGGGAGTAAGAAATAGTTTCATGCAACAGTACAAGCAACTCTAGCAACGTTGAAAAGTGGAAGAGGATCCTGTATGCCTGATGCCTGATGGTCCTATGAGGGATAGGGAGGGATAAGAGGAGTCAGCATGGCCGGCACTGCACTCTACTGCCTTCACTCCCCAAACTGTAAGGTTAGGTGGACTGGTGGGAAGGGGCCCCGTGATCGAATCCTCTCCTATTAGGACAGGTGGTGAGCGCAGTATCCACTCAGCCACCAAACCCCTCCAGCAAGGATAAATGATGTGTAAACAAGCCAAACCTCAGACAGAAGATGGAGATAAGGAGACGATGATGCCAAGACAAGCGACGAGGTTACGAGGAAAAACCTGAAGTATATTACCCTTAAGGAGGACCCATTACCTCCCCCAATTACTCCAAATTAAGTGGTAATTTCTTTTTAAGTTTTTGGTTTGAGTGTTACTTCGGGAGGTAATTACGAGAGGGGGGGGGGAGACAAATTCTCAAAAATTGGTTAACTTAAATTCACTTCGTAAACTGCTGATGAGGAAACGTAAATGATTATGGTGGAGTCTTGGTATAACTTTGACACCATCTTGATAATTTGACCTCGTATTGGGGTAGTGAGGAAAAACATTAAATTATGGTAGAGTCTTGGTGTAACTTTGACGCCATTGACCAGGTAAGTGGACAATGAAGACACAAAGATCATTACGGTATGGAGTCTCGGGGGTAATGTCGACGTCACTTCAATACTTCATTACGTCTTCAGTTAGATAATACGTTTATATATTTACAGTTAAGGTAAAAACAAAATTATACTAACCATATGAATCCATCTTTGGCCTTAAGTGAATTTATTTGAGGATCACATGAAGAATAGCCCCCCACGCCTGTTTAACCTCAAGATTAACCACCCTCATTAACCTAACCTAATCAAACCTGACCTGACTTAAAATAGCCTAACCAAACCTTATATGACCTGAACTAACCTAACCTTATATCTCCAGTTAACGAGAAAAAATAACATATTAACGCTTAAGATTTCGTCCCTGTTAATGAGATGCGTAAGTTAAGGGGGGGGGGAAATCTTTACCACATGAACCTTGTAGAATCCATCTCTGTGTCGTAGGTTAAATAAGTGAGTTAGACGGGGTTTTTTTGTCCCCCAGTTAGACAGAAATGTTAAATTAGAACCTTTTAAAGTTACCTGTGCACGTATGTTAGATTAGATACGTTTTCACATCTCAAAGTTAAGAGGAATTAAATTAGCCTAAATTAAGTGAATGAGTTAAAATTATCCTCATATCTTAAAGTTAAGGGGAATCAATTAGCCTAAGTTAATGAGTTAAAATTATTCTCACATCACAAAGGTAAAAGAACAATATATCAAAGTAAGGCCCTGTGAGACTCCTCGTACCCTGGTCATTAGGGAACGTCTTGAAGAACCTGTTGAGACAAATTAAGACACACAAAGGAACCGGGGCCCCGTTTTTTATAAGCTGAGAGAGGGGAGGGAGAGGGGAGAAGGGGAGAGGGAGGGACACGGGAGGGACATGGAGACTCTTGTGACTTCAGTGCTAAATTAAAACCCATCGATTTCACTATTTTTCTTCTTTTTCACTTTTTTTTGTATCTATAGATCAGGCGGCAGTGTGTGGATTCTAATTAAGACATGCCTGAGAGAGAGAGAGAGAGAGAGAGAGAGAGAGAGAGAGAGAGAGAGGGGTGCGGCTGTACTCGGCATTAAAAGGTTAAAATTAAAGTCATAAAGAAAAGTAAGAAAATCACACCAGAAAGAATTTAAAAAAAAAATCGAAAACTTAAGAAAATTTAATCAGAAACCAAATAATGGATATCGAGAGAAATTCCGAAAATATAAAAATCTCGAAATAAAACCAAATGAAAATAAGAATGAAGGATGAAGGAAAGAATAGACAGAAGGAAAGAAGGATGGAAGGAAGGAAGGATGAAGGAGGTAATATGAAGGAAGGGATGAAGAATGAAAGAAGGAAGGACTGTAGGATTTGGGAAAGAAGACTGAAAGATAGAAGGACGAACGGAAGGAATGACGGAAGAAAGTAAAATAAGGAAGGAAGGAAGGAAGGAAAGACACATCGGACCATAAGCATACCGCCATTTGAGAGATAATTGCCACGAGAATCCCCTGAAAACTATGACAAGTGGACGAGTGTACAAACTTAAACACACACACACACACACACACACACACACACACACACACACACACCTGCCGCTTCCTGATATTGAGGGAGACACAAAAACTAAAACATCATTAACTATAATCACAAAATATTTACCTCATATAATAATTAAAAAACAATATCATTTACAAAACATCAACAAAAATAAAATAAAAGTTGGTAATCTTTTTTTTTATACCAATCTATTCTTTACAATAAATAGACTGAATTTAACAAACTGATAATTATAACTAAACACAAAACCTAACTATAACCTAAACTAACCCTAACCAAATCTCTTCTAGCAAACCTAGCACTTACTCACAAAACATCTCAGCCTTACCTAACTCAACCTAAACTAACTTACCCTAGCAAAACTAGCAACCTAACCTAACCACCAGAGTGACGCTAAAAGGTGTTTAATCATCAGGTGAAAAAAAAAAGCTGGGGGAGAGGTGGTTAATCTTCCAGGTAGACTAAAAAAAAAAAAAAAATGGTCGATCTGGGTAACATCAACACCCCTCCCAAAAGGTTTATAAGGTGTGTCAACAAAGGAACAAGCAGAGTAATAAATAAGGAGTGGCTCTGGTGCAGGTCCATCATGTTAAACTAATTGTCAGGAAATTTTGGTCAGGATTTTGATTTTCAGGAACGTGTTTTTTTTTTTTTGGTCTTGGGGAGTGTGTGGAGAGAGAGAGAGAGAGAGAGAGAGAGAGAGAGATTTACCATTTACCACAACAACACACACACACACACACACACACACACACACACACACACACACACACACACACACACACACACAGTGAACGAGTTACGGTCTTCAGAAATTTCATGAGCGACTGACAAAATTGAATCACCAATGCACCTCCCAAAACCCTCGCCCGGGATTGTTATCTTCCTCCTCCTCCCCTCGTTCTTCTTTCCTCTCTTTCTCTCTCTCTTTTCCACCCCCACTCCTATTTACTGCTTATCACCTTACTCTCTTTTGTTCTCCTTCCGTTTATTGCCTTGCTCTTATACCACATAATCATTTGTTGCTCAGTTACATCCTATATTTTTTGCTGTGTCTTCATAATGTAATTTCTATAAGCAAGTTTAATTTCTTTTATTATTATTATTATTTTTTTTGGGCGTTTTAAACTTAGTTTGAGACAATAATAAATAATGACGTGTGTGTGTGTGTGTGTGTGTGTGTGTGTGTGTGTGTGTGTGTGTGTGTGTGTGTGTGTGTGTGTGTGTGATTTACGTATCGTACACATAATGGTGATTCTTAACCTGAGAAGTTTACTCGTTCTGGACGGCTACACGACATACACACTCATCCTCCACACCCACAAATCATTCTCCATCCTTTACTCGTGTCACTGTTCACCCTCCCTTCCTCTCCCTGGTCTTCCTTCCTACAATAAGCTACCTGCTCCCCCAACATAGCACTGTCTTGCCAACGAGGTCACGTCCATCTCCATTTGTAACTAAAACACCTTTAATTAATCCAAGTTTACAGATAGATAACACAATCAACATGTCTAAGCCTTAAGGAGAATTCTCTTGAGGAGCCAAAGAGCGAGAGAAAATACTGAGAATTGTAAGTTTAAACTGTGTAAAGTATTCTACAGCAGGATGAGAGAAATGATATAATTTGGGTACAAAGGTAGAGATTATTCCTGAGGTAAAAATATAATAACGAACATAAAAAAAAAACACTGGAGATAGAGTTTAGTATCTTCGGTGTCACTCACAAGCAGCGACAGATCTTGCAAGACATTTATCCTGGCGGCTCACTACGCCTGAATGGACGTATGATAAATTTATACTAAGAGCCTCAAGATATACCGTAAGAAATTACTCCGCTTCGTGTATCACATTCCGACGACAAGAACGAACCAAATATAGCGGTTTTTTTGCTTACGTTAGCAACTACAAATTCGACAGCCACTTTCCGCCAGAAGCCAACATCTGATACCATTGGCGGTAAAGCGCGGGAAGAGCTGCCATTGGTCTACAAAAAAAAGTGTAAACAAAGCGTAAAGTTTAGCCACAAAATCATCATAAAAACCGTTTTGTAGCGGCACTAAATCTCGGCCAGGAGTCCTAATGAGTGAGAATTTTAAGAGAAACGCCATAAAAGTAGTGGAAACTATACGAGGGAAAATACGGAAGAAACCCCTGAGAAAGGAAAGCATTGAAGAGAATGAAGATGATGGACTATGGGGCCTGGATAGACGCTCGCCAGCCTCCCAATTTATGTGATGACGCCACCATGTTGTGTGTATGTGTGGGGGGGGGGCGTATTATGTACCAAATACAATACTGGCTGCAGGGGACATTATCTCGAGTGGTGCTATAACTGGTAGTAGTAGTAGTAGTGGTGGTGGTAGTTCGTTCTGATGGTGGTAGTTGTGGTGGTGGCTGTGATAGGTCTGGTATTTGCTTGTTATATGACTGATGGTTCACTTTGATGGTGGTATGGTTGATGGATGGTGGTTGGTGTGGTTATGGTGGTTAAACTCCTAGTGGTTGGTTGTTGTAATGGTAGTAATTCGTTTTAGTATGATTACGACATCTGGTAGTTATGAGTGGTGGTTGGTTGTCATGGTTAGTTTTGATAGTTGTGTGGTTGATGACTAATTGTTGTAGTTGTGGTGGTTGTCTTGTGGGCTGGGAGAAGGGCTGAACTTAATGGTGATATGGTAGATTGTGGTGATTATTGTCAGTGTGGTGTGGTGAGCGTGTGATGGTTGTTGGCGATGGTGGTAATGCTGCACAGGTGGTTGTAGTAGTGATTGATGGCAGTAAACGTTCTGATGGTGGTGAGTGTTGTGGTTGATAGTGGTGGTAGTGGTAGTGGCGGAAGTATTGTTGTGGCCTACTACTACTATTACCAGCGCCATAACTTCTACTACCACATCCACTACTACTACTACTACTACTACCACTACACTTACAAATACTTTTACCACTACTACCACTACTTTTTCTTTTCTTTTTTAACGTGGCCTCCAGCCTCCCCCAATAGCCACACCTTCGCCGCCATTTTATTACCTTAATATTAAATATCCTAATACATAAGTAGCTACCCTATCTGTGTTGAATTAGTTGAGCCGCAGATCTATGCGGCATTCAGTGACTGTTGCTTCATAGTCAATATCTGCAACTGTTGTCGGTTTTGGGGCCGATGCTCTCGTAGGCCACTACTATTACTACTACTACTGCTACTACTTACAAGCCCTAGACGCAGCTAACCGAATCTGCCTTAATACAATGGTGTCTCATTAAAAGAAATTAAAATGTAATTAAATCGGATAGGAAGATAATCTGATTACGATATCTGTGGTGACGTGGGCGAAATCGGTCATCTGGAGGAAGAGGAAGGAGGAGGAAGAAGGAAGAGGAGTTAGAGGAGGAAGAGGAAAATGAGAAGGAAGACGAAGAAGAAAATGAAGAAGAGGAGGTAAAAGAGGAGGAAGAGGAAGAAAGGAAGAGGAAGAAAGGAAGAGGAGGAGGACAGAAAGGGAGTGATAGAGAAAGAACGAAAGAGAAAATAATGAACTTTTTATATAAGGAGAAATAAAAGAAAATCTAATTTGAGGAGACTTACAAAATATCGTGAAAAGAACCTTTGATTAATTAGATAATGGTGCATCTCATTAGTTCCCTTGACTTGTGAGGACTACCGGCTTAAAATTTATTCTGAAGTCTAGAGTAAATCCCTGGGCTAAAATTAATTCCCAAGACCAGAGTATTTCCACCTCTAAGACAGAATATTTCTTAAGATCAGAATAAATCGTTTTGAAAATAAAGTCTACCACAACAATGTATAAATCCATATTAAAAAAAATACATTCGTTAAATCCGGATTCGAAAATTTATTCCAAATGCTGATGAAATTCGACTTCAGATTTATTTCAATAAGTATTCAAATGTAATTAAAATTAAAGGTTTATTCCTAGATCAATATAAATCTACGTAGTTTTTCTTGTTTTTTTCTCATTAATTTACAGTTTATTCTTTGTAGTCTCAAGGAAAACAAATATTTATCTTGGACAAATCTGAACACCCCTCTCTCTCTCTCTCTCTCTCTCTCTCTCTCTCTCTCTCTCTCTAAATGTCTTTCTCCTCTCACGAGAACGAGGACGTAATGTATCTAGTCGAGTCTTAACGTAATTTCGATGCCTTATAAACAGCCATTTTTTGTGTCGCTACTTGGGTGGGTCAATGGGTCATCCATGTGCGTCTTGAGAATGCTCAGTGGGGCATAACTAACTCTGAGCGTGAGAACCTTCGAGTTTAGAGGACACTGGACTCAGAATATCAAAGCCTTAAGTTCAGGGAAAAGTTCTACAAATCTAACCTAAACCTAACCTAAACCAAATCAGATCTAGTCCAACCTAACCTAACCTAACCCAACCTAACCAATCGAACCTAAACTTAACCAACCCTACCTAATCTAACCCTAGGCTCAGAGTGAGTGGAAGGGTACTCAAGAGTGGGCGGGCAGATACGTATTCAGAGTGGGCGGGTGGGCAGGCGATGAGAGACGCCGTGCCCTCCTGAGTAGGTCGTACCATAGTCGTACCCAGCACAGACACACACCTCGCCTCACCTCCGCCATGAATGCATCTTCCACGCAGCTTACAAGCGCACCAAATTGCCGGGGTCAGGTGGTGTTAACCCGCGAGTCTTGACACAAACACCCACTCCTAACCCTTAACAGCCAGCCAGCCAGCCAACCTACTGACTGATCCAGCCAGTCAGCCACCTGCTTACTGATTCATCCAGCCAGTCACCTACTTACTGATCCAGCCAGCCAGCCAGTCACCTGCTAAATGGCCCCACCAGAAAGCCAGCTGGTGATGGTGTTAATTTTGGTAGTGGTAGTAATGTTGATAGTGATGGTGGTGGTGGTGATGTAGGTAATGATGGTGGTAATAGTGGTAGTGATGATAGTGGTATTGATGGTGGTAGTGGTAATAGTGGTAATGACGGTAGTGAATGTGGTAATGATGGTGGTAGTGGGAGGTCGTGGCGAAGGTTCAGTCGAGGTCGTAACACTGGGAGGTGATAACGACGTGACGAGGTCGTTAAGGGGCACATGACACCCGAGCTGAAGATGACAACGCACGCTAAGATGCCAAGGCTCCTTCACCACCCTGCCGCCCATCACCACCCAGCCGCCCATCACTACCCAGCCATCCATTACTACCCTGCCGCCCATCACCATCCAGCCGCCCATCACCACCCAGCCGCCCATCACTACCCAGCCATCCATTACTACCCTGCCGCCCATCACCATCCAGCCGCCCATCACCATCCGCCCAGCCATCCTACACCCTTGCCCATCACCATGCCGCCTATGCCGCATCCTCCTAAACCATCCACCCTGCCGCCCTCACTCTCTCACCCTCCTACACCACCACCCGCCGCCCTGCCGCCCTTGCCCACACCACCCTGCCGCCCATCCCCTCCCACACCTGCCTACACCACCCTGCCGCCCATCACCCTCACACTACACCACCCCGCCGCCCAGCCCGACACACCACCCTGCCGCCCCCATCACCCTCACTCCTACACCACCACCCTGCCGCCAGGAGCCCATCAACACCACCACCGGAGGAGTCGATCACACATTTGCCTGGATCAACATTGGCCCTAGTTCGAGGAGCGACGCACTCATCCTACAGAGGCGAGGAGAGTTGGCCGCGAGTCAGGCGAGGTGAGTTGGAGAGTGATGCCAGGTCAAATTGAGTGCCGCCCTCCACCCTCCTACACCACCCTGCCGCCCATCACCCTCCTACACCACCCTGCCGCCCATCACCCTCCTACACCACCCTGCCGCCCATTACCCTCCTACACCACCCTGCCGCCCATCACCCTCCTACACCACCCCGGAGGAGACAAACCTGAGTGTCTCTCCATCGATCACAATTTGCCAGGGTAACGGAGTCGATCATCTACAGGAAAATTGCTCGAGTAATGAGGAAAATTTGACTTGTCTTCGGCGAGTAGAGTGTTGGTGAGTGATGAGTAAAGTCAATTGAGGAAAATTGAGTTAAATTATCAAAGCTAGGAGGATTTTTTGTTCCTTAATGGAAGTGTTGATCAATTTAAGGAAAGAGGAAAATGGGCCGAGTTACGAGGAAAATATAACTCATCTTCACCTACAAGTGTTGATTAATGTCGACCATTGAGGAAGATGCGGGAAAATTACACAGATTAACAGGACGAATTCACTTATGCGACACTTGACATAACCACTACACTCTGCTTAACTGGTTGACCTCGTGCCATGACTCACAAATGACTCTGGACCGAGAATACGACCTGGTAGTCACTGCTCGTTGAGTTCCTGTGCAGTCTTAGTAAAAAAAAAAATCGTATAAACTATAAAGTTTTTCTGAGACAATAAGACTTAAAGACTGGGGCGGATGAGATATTGTACAGTCTTAGGAGAGGTAAAGACCAGTTCAGCATATACCACGCGTCGCGACTCTACCGACAGTCAATAACCCGCTAGAATTCAACTTAGTCTTTCATTCCTACCTTTGTATTTTTTCATCAAGTACTTAAAAGGATAAAGTTTATTAGGACACCAATTAACGAAGTATTCTGTGCACTTAAAGGGATCTATCTACCTTAGGGATACCATTTATTACTACAAGGAGTTTATCTAAAGAGAGAGTGTGGTGGTATTGTCAAGTCTAGGCCAAAGATCAACGTCGAACACACTATCTAATCTAGCTAAGAGCCTCCACCAGGTAGACCGGAATTGTTGTTGTAGGCTCAGGATGTTGAGACAGCGGGTGGGTGAAGGCGGGCGAGGAGTTGCTGAGTCTCGTCTTAGTTAGTTAGTCGTATTAAGAGGGAAGTTTGAGTTAAGTGTTTGTTATGTTAACTGATTAACTGCAAACACTTCTCTAATCTGTTCCATGGTAAGTAACCCCCAAGATAAACTCTGCCGTGTTGTACTTGGCTGCTATTAATGACAATGAGACACAAGGCTTTCCTAATTGATTGTTACCTCGACTATACCTGTTACTAGTACCTGGCATTCCTACTCCCTAAATTTGTCACTAGTATCTGCTACTCTTACCCCCTAAATGTGTCACTAGTACTTGGCACTCCCTAAACTTGTCAGAAATACCTGGCACTCCTACCCCCCAAAACTTATCACTAGTACCTGGCATTCTTGCCCCTTAAACCTGTCACTAGTACCTGGCATTCTTGCCCCTTAAACCTGTCACTAGTACCTGGCATTCTTACCCCTTAAACATGTCACTAGTACCTGGCATTCTTACCCCTTAAACCTGTCACTAGTACCTGGCATTCTTACCCCTTAAACCTGTCACTAGTACCTGGCATTCTTACCCCTTAAACCTGTCACTAGTACCTGGCATTCTTACCCCTTAAACCTGTCACTAGTACCTGGCATTCTTACCCCTTAAACCTGTCACTAGTACCTGGCATTCTTACCCCTTAAACCTGTCACTAGTACCTTAAACCTGTCACTAGTACCTGGCATTCTTACCCCTTAAACCTGTCACTAGTACCTGGCATTCTTACCCCTTAAACCTGTCACTAGTACTGGCATTCGTACCCCTTAAACCTGTCACTAGTACCTGGCATTCTTACCCCTTAAACCTGTCACTAGTACTGGCATTCGTACCCCTTAAACCTGTCACTAGTACCTGGCATTGTTACTCCCCTAAACTTATCACTAACACGTAATATAATCTTAAATCAGTCAGGTATAAAGTACAGGTATATGAACATGACTTAAAGATGAAATAAATGTATCTAAAATTATCACAATCTGGTCACATAGATAATATTTTACTTTTTATTAAATCCTGTAAGAAAATTTTTAATAATTTTTCTTCTGGTTTTTGTTTTATTTAATTAATTTTTATAAAGTGTAATTTCAAATTCCTTCACATAATATAACACAGAGAAATACGTTTACGTGTAGAAGGAAATTTATTATTATTATTATTATTATTATTATTATTATTATTATTATTAAAGACAATTTACTGTCCTTCTGTTAATCAATTATATATTATAATAATTAACTCAGTAAATCATTGAATATCTATGAACATTATGAACGTTTTCTTCACACACACACACACACACACACACACACACACACACACACACACACACACACACACACACACACACACACACACACACACATTAGCTTCATAGCCATTCCACCTTCACAACCAAACCCATTCCACCACCCCATCTATTCCCAGTGTTAGTTCATTACCAGTTCTACACACATTCCAATCCTGGGTATTCCAATTTCATTCCCATTCCAAATCAATGCCAGATCTATTCCCATACTTATTTCATTTAATTTCCTTCCCAATTTTAAGGATATTCCATTTATATTCCCATTCCAATTTCATTCTCTGATCAGTCTTAACCTATATCCTTCCACAGCTATTCCCATTTTGTTCCCAATTTGATCTCTACACACCATTCCCACTGACCCCATTCTAGTTCCATACCTATTCCCATTCCTAGCCTATTCCAATGACACCCATTCCCACTGACCCCATCCTAGTTCCATATCCATTCCGAGCCTATTCCAGTGATACCCATTCCCATTATGTACCCTCTATTCCAGTGATACCCATTCCTACTGACCCCATTCCAGACATTCCTGCTCGTGCACATTCCCATTCTGCTCTCATGCGCATTGTCAATCGTGCGGATTTCAATTTACACACACCATCCGTTCCTGCCCCCCCCCCCTCAACTCGTTACTCCTACCACATATATTCCCAAATTCCTACCAATTCCTACGCCAAAAAATTCCCATTCCCGAATATGTACCTAAATATGTACTGCATTCCAACCCAATCATTCTTAAAGTCCCAATTTCGTTCGTATTTTATGCCTATTCCAGTATTCCCATTCCTTAAGTCTTACCCATAACCCATTCCTGATTTCTTTTATTTTTTTCATTCCCATTCCAAATTCTTACCTTATTCCAATTCCAGGTGTTCCTTGCTATTCCTTAATCATATTTATTCATTCCCATTCCCAAAATCGCACCACATTCCTGTTCCTAAAAGTTGCAACATTCCTCAAACCATAATCCATTCCTATACCCAAAAATCGTATTCCCATTTCATTACCAAAATAGTACCCCGGTCTAATTCCTAAAATCATACCCCAATTCCATTCCCAAAGTCGTACCCACATTCCCAAATACGTACCCACATTCCCAAAGTCGTACCCTAACCCCCATTCCACCATTCCTGCCTGGGAAAAAAAAAGTCCTTGAGATCGAGGGTAAAAATAATGTCATGGCAGAGAGAGAGATCAAAGCCTCTTGTCAGCCGTACCATCCCCAAGACACCGACCTCCTGTATCTATTTAATCAACTTGTATGAGAGACTGACAGGGCACCGATTGAGGGATTGAAGAGGACGCTGTAATTGAAGCATGTATGTTTGATGATGGGTAGTGGTGGTGGGAGGGAGAAGGGGTGGGGGGTGGGAGAGGTAGAGGTTGGTGGGTGTAGAGGTAGGTGTGGTGGTGGTATGGGGAAGGCTGTGTGTGTGTGTGTGTGTAAGCTGCAGCGAAGGAGTTGTGGGAAGAAGAAGAATGAAATCCAAGAGAGGAAGAGAGGGAAGCAAGAGGAAGAAATGGAAGAGGAAAAAGAAAAGAAAAGGGACGAAAAGAGAGACGGGAGAGAGGAGAGTAAGAGCTGAGGAGAAAGAGGAAGAACAGTAAGCTGGATAAGTTTAGATCCGGTTTAATTCGCCATAACAGATAAAGGCGACGTAACGCATGCAGCAACGGATACCTGTTCTGATTAACCCATCAGACCGGAAAATCGGCAAAATAACATAAGAGCGACAGATATTTGTTTGGATTAGCCTATCAGAACGGCTCACTGGTAAAATAACATAACAGCGACAGATACTCGTTCGGATTAGCCTATCAGAACGGCACACTGGTAAAATAACATAACAGCGACAGATACTCGTTCGGATTAGCCTATCAGAACGGCACACTGGTAAAATAACATAACAGCGACAGATACTCATTCGGATTAGCCTATCAGAACGGCACACTGGTAAAATAACATAACAGCGACAGATACTCATTCGGATTAGCCTATCAGAACGGCACACTGGTAAAATAACATAACAGCGACAGATACTAGTTCGGATTAGCCTATCAGAACGGCACACTGGTAAAATAACGTAACAGCGACAGATACTCGTTCGGATTAGCCTATCAGAACGGCACACACAGGTAAAATAACTCTTCGAAATACAGGCTCCGCTCAACTGCATAATAACGAGTCTTAATGTCCATTACATGACCATAATAGCTCACCTGTCTTAACTATGATGGAGGAGAGGTCTAGGATCCCTGCCCCTGTGTTGCCAGGCCCCGTCACACACCCCTCCCGGTTTAGTGTTGCCAGGCCCCTCACACATCCCTCCCGGTCCAGGTCCAGTATTGCCAGGCCCCGTCACACATCCCTCACCCAGTGTTGCCCAGGCCCCTCACACACCCTTCCCCAGTGTTACCAGGCCCCGTCACACATACCTCACCCAGTGTTGCGGGCCCCTCACACCCTTCCCAGTGTTACCAGGCCCGTCACACATACCTCACACCCAGTGTTGCCCAGGCCCCTCACACCCGCTTCCCAGTGTTACCAGGCCCCGTCACACACCCCTCTCCCAGTGTTACCAGGCCCCGTCACACACCCCTCCCCCAATCTGTCATTGTATGTGTGGTACTGTAATAAAATAAAATAAAATCTTATTGTAATAGTGGTAAATAACAAGACATTTATTCAATCAGTTAAAATGTTAAAGTGTATTAATATGTGTTATTTATGTTATCTTAAACAGACTTAAAATAACTAACTGGCTACAATGTTGTATTAGAAACTGTTCATTGTAATCTTAACACTATTTTCATTACATTTATTGAACCAGTTAAGTGTCAGGAATCACTGGAATGTATCATGAGTATTACAGTTGGTATGAGAACGTATGTAATCTGCAGTAGGTTACAGGAAGTGGATAATGCAGGTTAATACAGCGTTTTTTGTACTGTAGGTTGGCAGAATCCGGTGTCCTGAGGTTACACATAATAAAGGTAATCAAAACTCAGGTAATCGGAATGAAAGAGATTGGAACTCAGGTGATTGAAACTCAGGTGATCAGAAACGAATCAATACACATGCGATCATATTTTACGAGCGATCGAAACACAAAGAAAGTGATCAGAAGACAATCAAACCCGAAGACAGACGATCAGATCAGACAAACTATCGGAAATAAATCAAATTCCCTACAAGTTGATGATGGTGAACCCTCCCCTCCCCTCCGTCCTCCCCCCCTGTAACTACCTCTCCCTCCCCATTACCTCTCCCTCCCCATTGACTCCCCCTTCCCCCCCTCACTCTCTCCTTCTTCCCTCCACTCTGACTCCCCCCTCCCTTCCTCTCTCCCCTGACTTCCCCTTCCATCCCTCCCCTCCTGACTCCCCCCTCCTCCCTCCACCTTCCCTCCCCCTCTAACTCATCTCCTAACTCCCCCTCCCTAGATCCCTTCCTCCATCACTCTCTCCCTGACTTCCCCTTCCATCCCTCCTCTGACTCCCCCCCCCCTCCCTCCCACCACCTCATATCCTAACTTTCCCCTCCCCTACATCCCTTCCTCCCCGCCTCTCTCCTTAACTAATGACCCGACAGACACAACCACGGACAGCTTCTACCCCTCACCCAGGTGCTGAGTGGCGCCCACGTTTTGAAGGTGAATTAAGAAATGGTTTTTTTTGTTAAGAGTTATACAGGTAGCCTCGCACCCACGCCCATAGATGGTAGCCACGCCTACCTACACCACATCCATAGATGGTAGCCACACCTACACCCATAAATGGTAGCCACGCCCACACCTACACCCACATCCATAGATGGTAGCCACGCCCACACCTACACCCATAAATGGTAGCCACGCCCACACCTACATCCATAGATGGTAGCCACGCCCACATCTACATCCATAGATGGTAGCCACGCCCACACCCACGCCGATCGATGATAGTTCTCCTGTGAGCATACACCGTACCATGACAAGCCCATCACCACGCCCATCACCACGCCCATCACCAAGCCCATCACCACGCCCATTACCAAGTCCATCACCATATATAGCTGTCAACGATTCCCCCATTACTCGTAAATTGGTTAATTGAGACAATAGACGGCAAAAAAAATAATAACAAAATAATTCCCTTTGAGGTTTAGCTGAATGTTTGTATAAAAATATAGATCGGTAGAGTCAATAATTGGGTTAATTAATTGGGTTATGAAAATAATATGGATAGATAATAGTGGGGGGTTGATCAGTTGTTTTAATTGGGAGTCTTGTCTGATTTGTTTATATAACTCGAGGAAGCTAATTGGTTAAAAATTAATCTGGGTTTAGTGATTAGTTGTCAGGTATAAAGTCTGACAATTGGTCTTAAAAATGGGCCTATGGTAATTGGGTATCAAAATTGGGTGGTTCCTGGATATGAAATTAGCCTTTGTTATTGGTCGTAAAAAGAGGGCTAGCTTTTAAAATAGGTATGATAATTGGTTATAGAAACAGGCTTTGTGATTGGTAAACGAAATAGAGATAAATGACAAAATAGGATTAAGTAATAGGTCATAAAAAATTGGCTGACTAAGATTACACAACTGAACTTGAGTTATTCGTTACATATAAAATACGATTACCTAATTAGCTACATCAACCCGGATTGGTTGACTGATTCGTTGTAAAAATGAAAGCTGATTGGCTAATGCAGATACGAATACGTCCAATATTTTCACGATTAACAAACACCATAATACAGTGAACATCCTTCTTGAACACCTAATAACCACACTGTATACACATATGCATAAATATACATAAATATACAAAGTGACACACACCGGAATTCATCATCCATTCCTAACCTTAACTTAAATTACCAAGTATTTCCTCATTAACTTACCATAACAAAACGTCCCTACAAGGCGTTATGGTGGAGTGGCCTCGACGTCTCTGTAGCCTTAACTTGTATCTCAGACCATTAACTTTCGCTTGTGACGATGTTTACCTGTAATAGATACGATAATTAGTTCCCAGTAATACAAACACACCTCCTCATAGCACGATATGCACCAATACTGTTACTATTATGTCTAATGTAATTTAGTACTATTTTCTTTATATTATAAGTAATCTGTAGTCTTTATGTACACGGATCATTCATGCAGGATGTCCTTACGAGCACGTATTGATCACTATAAGAACAGCCCAGTCTCAACCATTGTAAGAAATTATCAATAACTCGTAATCAACCAGTGTATTCACTTCCAGTCAATCTTACCTTTTTGATATGTTACTATGTTGGAATGCCCTGTAGTATAACCTTCTCCCCACCTTATTATATATCATATCTGTATCACTTATGTTACTTGTACATTATTTGTTAATCAAGTGACCCATTTCCCAATTATGTAACTGTATATTTTCAGCCTTCCGCTTGCCATGTTCTTTTAATAAACCGTTAATCATTATTATTATTATTATTATTATTATTATTATTATTATTATTATTATTATTATTATTATTATTATTTCGCACATATCGCTATATTACCGTGCCTGCCGGGGACGAGCAATAACAAAATATCTTCCTGTAACCATTATATTTTGAGTGATATTTGTGCACCATAGGCCGATCAAGTGTACCATTACTACTACTATTACTACTACTACTACTACTACTACTACTACTACTACTACTACTATTACTACTACTCTCACTAATGGACTGGTTCTGGGATAAAACTGTCCATCACTGTTTGTTGTCTTGTGTTTACCCAGTGTTGGACTCTACTGTACCATCACCTAATTAATTTACTGAACCTGAGGTAAGACTTTCACTGTTTCTCCGATAGAGGTGGGGTTGGGGGTGAGAGGCGGTGGCTGAGTGGATATAAAACTCGACTTCTGTCTTAGGGATGACTATAGGTCGATCCCAAAGCATCCCCAGTCCACTCAGATGTACTACGTATATACGTAGGTATGTTCTAACCCCAAGCTAACGTTCACACCCCAAGGTAACGTTCACACTCCAAGGTAACGTTCTCACCCCAAGGTAACGTTCTCACCCCAAGGTAACGTTCTCACCCCAAGGTAACGTTCTCACCCCAAGGTAACGTTCGCACCCCAGGCTCACGTTCTCACCCCCACAAAGATGAAGAGTTCGACCTGTTTATAAAGACACAACGTTCATATAGCTGGGTGTTTTTATTCACCAAACCCAGACATATAAAAGAGAATTTATTCGACTTACAGAAACGTTGAATAGTATCACCCCGGTTAATATGGACACTCGTAAATATCTCTTTGTAGAACTCCCGAGTGAAAAAAAAATAATAAAAAATAAAATACTGAAACCAACCCTTCTGCGGCGTACAGCACAACGATTTTATTTATTTTTTTTTTATATATATTTAACGAAAGCAGGAATACGGAAACAACATCATACTTTTCTGAAAATTTACAAAGAAGGAAAAAATCTTTGGAACTACATCAGCAGCTTATAAACACATTTTAATATGAATTTTTACCAAACATACGAGTTAACAAAAAAATATGACTTAAAAACTATAGCAAAAAATATAAAATACAATGCATAAGTAAACAAAAGAATAACAGACAAAATAAACACACTACAGCAAAAACACAAACACACGAACAAAGCAAAACACTCTTCTAAAAACTCACGATGGAGAAAAAATAAAATAAAAATACATTGGAACATCCGCAGTGTATAAAAGTGGCCACAATCAGTCCTACCCGCCTCACTATACGGGTGACACACACAGAGGTCTGACTGCTTCCTGGAAACAAGGAGACGAGAGTAGACGTTTTAAGTTAGTTATGTCTCCGCCGCTACCCTTTAATGTTACCCGAGGAATGACGGGGATATCGGGGGGGGGGGGGGTGCAGAGTGATATAAGGTGGGTACAAAAACGGGGCAGAGTGGGTATTAAACAGGGCAATGGGTGTGTGTGTGTGTGTATAGACAAGGGTATTGTGGGCAAGAATTACGGGGGTAGTGTCGAAAATATAGTTCCGCATCAATTATGGAAGAGAATTTGGCAGAAAAACAAACACTCACACATTGCAAAGACAGACAGATAGACAGACAAACAGATAGACAGACCTATTGAATAACACAATCTAACAATAACAAAGAAACTCTCTCACTCATACATATCACCAAAACAAATTCCCCCCAAAACACAATAGAAAATAAAATCTCTCAAAATAATGTCACCCAGAAGGAAACAAAAGCGGATTTAATTATACAAGAGGCTGTAGGTCTGACACAGTGGTCTTAGAGGGCTGTAGGTCTGACACAGTGGTCTTAGAGGGGTGTAGGTCTGACACGGTGGTCTTAGAGGGGTTTAGGTCTGATACAGTGGTCTTAGAGGGGTGCAGGTCTGACACAGTGGTCTTAGAGGGGTGTAGGTCTGACTTACACGGTGGTCTTAGAGGAGTAGGTCTGACACAGTGGTCTTAAAGGGGTGTGGGTCTGACACAGTGGTCTTAAGTGTGGGTCTAACCTGATGGTCTTAGAGTGTAGGTCACAGTGGTCTTAGAGGGTGTAGGTCTAACACAGTGGTCTTAGAGGTGTGGAACTGTTACAGTGGTCTTAGAGAGGTGTAGGTCTGACTTACAATGGTCTTAAAGAGGGGTGTGGGTCTGACACCTGACAGGGCAGAGAGGTGTGGGTTCTGACAAAGGTGGTCTTAGGGGAGTGTAGGTCTGACACAGTGGTCTTAGGGGTGTGGGTCTGTTACAGTGGTCTTAGAGGGGGTGTAGCCAGGTCTGACACGGTGGTCTTAGAGGTGTGGGTCTGACACGGTGGTCTTAGAGGGGTGTAGGTCTGACACGGTGGTCTTAGAGGGGTGTAGGTCTGACACGGTGGTCTTAGAGGGGTGTAGGTCTGACACGGTGGTCTTAGAGGGGTGTAGGTCTGACACAGTGGTCTTAGAGGGGTGTAGGTATGACACAGTGGTCTTAGATGGGTGTAGGTCTGACACAGTGGTCTTAGAGGGGTGTAGGTCTGACACGGTGGTCTTAGAGGGGTGTGGGTCTGACACGGTGGTCTTAGGGGTGTAAGGTCTGACACGGTGGTCTTAGGGTTGTAGGTCTGAAACAGTGATGAGGAGGGTCTTACTTAGGGGTGTAGGTCTGACACAGTGGTCTTAGAGGGGTGTGGGTCTGACACTGTGGTCTTAAGAGGGGTGTAGGTCTGACACAGTGGTCTTAGAGGGGTGTAGGTCTGACACAGTGGTCTTAGAGGGGTGTAGGTCTGACACAGTGGTCTTAGAGGGGTGTAGGTCTGACACAGTGGTCTTAGAGGGGTGTAGGTCTGACAGTGGTCTTAGAGGGGTGTAGGTCTGACACAATGGTCTCTCGTTATTAGTGTTGGGAGGAGCATCATCTGCTGGGTGACGCTCGTGTACTGTTACGTGGGGTCTCTCTCTCTCTCTCTCTCTCTCTCTCTCTCTCTCTCTCTCTCTCTCTCTCTCGTGTTGTCTTGACGTTGTAAGCCAGTCATATCTCGAGGGTCAATGACTATTACGACTCGGTAGTATATACAGTATGCTCACTAACCACGAAGTAATGACGACGCTTGATACTTAAATGGAAAGAGTTTATGTAGCCAGAATAATACAAATACAAAATGAACAACAACAATTCTGACATATACTGAGTATTTGGAGTGTTACAGCTGTCTTGTTGGTGCCTGATAAATACAGTACTTTTACCTGAAGAAAACAATTAATTAACATCGAGTCTCACCTGGAGTACGATTTAGTAAACACGTATTAACCTGTCACTGTACACTGGCCCATTCAAACAGACACTTGTACGTACGTACACACACACACACATATATATACACACACACACCTCAACAAAACAGATTAACACAAGAGGGGAGGAAGTGAGAGAAGGAAGTGAATAAGGGGAAAAGAATGACAGAAGGGACAGAGGGTGGGGGGAGAGGGAGAGACAATAGAGAATGGGAAGAGGGAGAGAGAAAGAATATGGAATAGGGAGAGGGATAGAGAACAGGGTGGATAGAATAGGGAACTGGGAGTAATAGAAAATAAGAAATAGGGAGGGAAGAGGAGTCCAAAACAAATGGTGTTACAATCAACTTAGCGACGACCCTCATCACCACCACTACTACCACCACCACCACCACCACCTATACCACCATCACCACCTTTTAACACTACTACTACCACCACCATCACCACAACTACCACTACCACCACCAGCACCTACACACACACCCTCACACACCAGAGGGACTACGAGGAAGGAAAAGGTCCCCGGCTATAAACACGTAGGAGGCGGCGAAGGAGTGGTGGTGGTCTAAAAGGATCCTGTCACCTCGAGTCTGACGGAGGTTGTCAGCTGGTGATTATAGTCAGTAGTGCTTAGACATGACTGATTAGTGTTCAGACAAGATTCAACAGTGATAACATATGATTGATTAGTATTTATCGTGCAATTAGTGATTATACACGACTAATTAGAGTTGAGACAAGACTGATTAATGATTAGACTAGCGATTACACAAGAGTGATTAGTGTTTAGAAAAGATTCAACATCTTAACGCTAACCTATTCTAACCTAACCTAATCTAACGTAACTTAACCTAAATCTAACCAAACCTAAACCTAATCTAACTTAGCTTGAACTTAATCTAACGTAAATCTAGCCTAACATCCCATACCTAACTTGACCTGAACCTAATCTAACCTAACCAGAACATGACCTAACCTAATCTACCTTAACTTAACCTAAACCTAACCTAAACTTCTTTTACCTCACCTAGACCTAATCTAACCTAACCTAATCTAACCTAACCTAACCTAACCTAACCTAACCTCCACTCACCAAGTATATAATTCTCTCTCACAGTTACTTGATTCTCATAAACTCTAACTTAAGTGTAATAACAGAGACGCGACCCCAAGCATATTCCGAAATAATTATGACAATTTACTGACTCAGATCTGCAAGGTGGCGGGCAGGTAACGGCAGACGAGGGGTAGGGTAGGGTCTGGCAGGTGACGGCAGACGAGGGGTAGGGTAGGTTCTGGCAGGTGACGGCAGACGAGGGTTAGGGTAGGTTCGGTCAGGTGACGGCAGACGACGGGTAGGGTAAGTTCGGTCAGGTGACGGCAGACGAGGGGTAGGTAGGTTCGGTCAGGTGACGGCAGACGAGGGTAGGGTAGGTTCGGGCAGGTGACGGCAGACGAGGGGTGGGGTAGGGTAGGTTCGGGCAGGTGACGGCAGACGAGGGGTAGGGTAGGTTCGGGCAGCTGCGAAGGGTTCAGTGCTCGACTGATCTCCTCAGACCATTATATTACAAGGATACCGGTCAAGAAAACGATCACTTGAGATGAAAAAGAAATAACTACTAACAATATCGTTACTAACAGCAGTAGTCTTAATAAAAGCATTCTGAATCTGCTCACCCAAGTAAATCCTTCCCTTCATAAATTGTTTAATAGAAAACTTAAACTAACTTGACCTAACCTTAACGAATATTACCTAAGAGTAATTAATTGTTTTGTCGTTTTAAATACAGGATAATCATCACGGGTGATATTATGATATATTCTAAAAAATATAAATGTGAAGTAAATCTGGGAGAAAACAATTAAATCTAAAGTTACTCAAAACAATAGTAAAGACTTAAACTATACAGATGAGAGGAACACAAATACCAG
>NW_024754018.1:80000-84346 GCF_018991925.1 Homarus americanus
GGGAGGGGTATAAACACACATCTGTCAACACTTGTTTTCACTTTCATCTTCAAATGACTTGGTCGAGAACTTCTTCAGGTGAGTCAAGATGATGGTGTTCAACTGAGGAACAAATATTGATGTGATAATTTATTCTTTTTTTATTTCTATTATATTTATTTGACATTGTATTTTTTGTTTATGTTGCTGGTGTATTAATTTATTTTATCTAACCTACTCGTTTATTTGGGTATATTTTCGGTATATTTAATTATTTTATTATATTTAATTGATTTTAATTTCATCCCTTAAAGGTGAGGCATCAACATTAATCCTATGAGAACGATGACATAACCCTAGAGTACGACGACCTAGCCCCTAGAGTACCTATGATTTAACCCCTAGAGTACGATCATCATTAACTCGAATATGCTGGATAGCTTCAAACATAGGTTGGATGGATATAATTGAGCGATAGAGATTGGGTGCAAACGGGACTGCCCAGTATGGGCCACTAGGCCCACTGCAGTTTCCTCCATTCCTATTTTCTTATGACTTAACCCCTACATTACGACGACTTAACTCCTAAAGTACGACGACTTAGCCCCAAGAGTACGACGACTTAACCCCTAGAGTACGACGACTTTTAACCCCTAGAGTACGACGACTTAACCCCCAGAGTACGACGACTTAACCCCCAGAGTACGGCGACTTAACCCCTGAGTACGATGACTTAACCTCTAGAGTACGACGACTTAGCCCCTAGAGTACGACGACCTAACCCCTAGAGTACGACGACTTAACCCTTGAGTACGATGACTTAACCCCTGAGTACGATTACTTAACCCCTAGAGTACGACATATTCCCTTAAGTAAGATGACATTGTACTCGGGGTAAATCATCCTACTCAAGGAATTAAACGGAGAGAATAACAATAAATTTAGTTACGTTAGAGTCTCAGTGATACATCGACACCATTTTAACTACTATAAGAGTCAGACAGATACGTTTTAAAGCCCCGGTAGAAAAAAAAATTACCCGACTAACATTGGAGAATCGACTAAAATTTTGTCGTAGATTAAGTGACTCGTCAGATACTTCATCAAGTCTCCATTAGGAAAATAATTAGTGATCTATTCATTCATCTCTATCTTCATAGTTTCTTTTAATTTTTCCTAAGTAATTAAATATCTCGCCCCAGATATACTCGTCATATATGACTCTATATACATTATTAGGGTAACATGGCTCTGGATATTATAATATACATAACTTAATAAACTAATTAAATTATAAACATTCCATACACACGAAGGCAAAATTCTTTTAAATACTACGAATTTCAAGGACATCTAAGCTTAAAATTACCACCTCCACCTTCCTCCCCCCTCACTCACCTACACAAACAAACAAACACGACCGACAACAACTCCCTGCACAAACAAACAAATAGACACAGCCGACATCAACAAAAAACGCTCGACTCCCGCGGGGACTAAGAAAAAATAGTTTTCTTGGTGTTTTTGTCTATGAAACAAAACACGAGGACCGCTGGCCCCTGACGCCCGTAACTCTCTGCCTGTCACCCCGCCCACACCATGCCAGGGGCCACATGCGGGCGTGAGTGGGTGTGTGGGTGGTCTGTCACCCCACCCACACCATGCTGGGGACCACATGCGGGCACGAATGGGTGGCCTGTTACCCCACCCATGCCATACTGGTGGCTACATGTGGGCGTGAGTGGGTGGGGTGAGGGAACCACATGTGGGTGTTTGAGTAGTTGTGTGGGTGGTCTGTCACCCAACGCACACCGTGTTGGGAGACACATGTGGACGCTTGAGGGTAACCTGTCACCACACCCACACCATTCTGAGAGCAACCTATGGGCTTAAATTATCATAAACTGTGTAAAGGAGTGACGGCGAAAGTGTGAGGAGTGTGGCGGGGGTAAGGTGTGTGCTCACACACACAAACACACACAAATTAAAATGTAAAAAAGAGTCAGAAGAGGAGAAGTAAAAACAGGAACCCAGGCAGCGAGACACACGCAGAACACCCCGGCATTAAGATGGTCAACCAACCTCACATTACACACCTCCCACATCACCCATCATGATGTGTTGGTCAGAGTGATGACTTTGGTGATGGGTGGTGGGGTGTGGTGATAGTGGGGTGTGGAAGAATGGGTGCGGTGATAGAAGGGGAGATGGGAGGGGTGTGGTAATAGTGTGGGGGGGAGAGGAGGGGTGTGGTGATGGTGGGGTGGGGAGGAGGGAAGAGGGGTGAAGTGATGGGGAAGGGAGGAGTGGTAGGGAAAAGAGGTAGAGTATTGAGGGTGGGGCCTTAGGTGTGGTGTGGTGTGGTGTGGTGTGGTAATGGGAGGCGAATGAGATGGTGGAGAATGTGGGGGTAATGAAATGTGAATGGTGAAGGGATGGAGGAGATGGTGAATGAGGGTGGTGGTGATGGTGATGAATGGTGAGAGTAATGCTAGTGGTGTATGGTAGTTGTGGTGATGATATTAAGAGTTTTAGTTACTTGGTGATGGTGAGGATAATGGTGATAATGGTGGCGGTAATGATGATGGTTCTCACGACACTTGGATAACGATGACACTACTGATGAATGGTGAAGATAATGAAGGCAGCCATACACCATAAAGAGGATGGTGACTGAATTCCCCAAACTCTCGATGTTGAAATGAGGAATTTATAAGGAGGAAGAGGAAGATGAGGAGGAAGAAGAGAAAGAGGAGGAGGAGGAGGATGAAAAGAAGAATAAGAAGATGGAAATAATAAGTAGTAGTGATAATGATGTAATGGATAATGACGGCTGAACTCTCCAAAAACTCATTATGATGGGTTGAGTGACGACGGAGAAAATGATAATGATAATAATGATAATGATGACGCCAGGGAAGGAGGATGATGATGAAGATGATGGAAGCGGATAATAAGAAAATGATACGTATAATCCCGCTAACGTCGAGGATGATGACGCAAATTGACAAAATCGACGAGATAAAAGGGGCGTATCATCTCTCTCATCTATTTACCCCTGTGAAGAAAATTTCCCCAGTTCGTCTCTTGACTTCAGTCGCCTGGTAAGTAATTGAACCCCCTAGTTAGAGGTTCAAAAGGTCACGATTTCCCCCCCCCCCCCAGCAATTATATGATCAACCTGTGGACTTCTGCCATTGTGGTGAACCCGCCTTAGGGAGTCGTATACTTTGCCTCCTCGTAGCGGTTCAGGAGACAACGTCGGTGGGTGGGGTGGGGTCGAATCGGGTCAGAGGTCACTTAGAAGAGCAAATAACAAGTATAGACGTGAGTTGCGCCTGTTAGGGAATATGGATGTGTCCTGGAGGCAGGTCTGATCCACGTGCCTAGGTCACACACACGTCACACTTACCCAGCTTCTTGTGCGGATGGAAGAATCAACAACACCGTTTTTCACGCTTCCTGGCGACACACAAACATCCACTCTAAGACCACATTCTCTCACACACATACTTATTCGACATAGCTTTCCCCTCAGATCACATGAAGATTAGGCACCCTAGTTTAATTCACTTGATTAAACACCCTAAATTAACTTAACCTAACCTAACCTAACCATAGTCTAAATTAAACTAACCTAATCTAACTTTACCTAATATAACCTAATCTAATCTCGCCTAACCTTACCTAACCTAACTTAGTCTAAAGTAAACTAAACTACCATAGCTCAGCGCCTCCAGGTACCGTTAAGGTGTTTAATCATCAGGTGAAATAAGATTGTGGTCTAGCCTTCACGTGATCCGTTTTCACCTGGTTGTAACTGGTGATCACAGAACCTTATTTATCTGACTCACTTAACGTTAAAACACACAGTTAATGGCCCCCAAATAGCTCCGAAATTACACCCAGATTGACTGTAACTTACCGAGTGTTCTCAGGCCACACGTAACGGGGAAACGGACACATCTGGCAAGTCTCAAGGGAATCCGGCCACTAGAGATCTTTCCTGCTCGAGACAATAAATTCATTCTCAACCTATGTTAAGGAGTCATAACCCACACCGCGAGAACCAGCTGCCTGACGCTGGTTATTGTCAAACTCTCATCAGGAGTCTAAAATACGAGGCTACGGAGCGTCTGGGAGTAACCTAGAAGAACAGGGGGAGTGTGAGGGCCAGAAGCAGGAGCAGGGAGGCTGATAGCAAAGGGGGAGTGTGGAGGGCCAGGAGAAGCAGGGGGGGAGTGGAGGGCCAGATAGCAGGGGGAAGTGTGAGGGCCAGATAGAGTGAGGGGTAAGTGTGAGGGCCAGAGGCAGGGGGGGAGTGTGAGGGCCAGATAGCAGGGGAAGTGTGAGGGCCAGATAGCAGG
>NW_024754019.1:0-11644 GCF_018991925.1 Homarus americanus
AGTCCCATTATCGAAGTAAAAACAAAGGCCCCTGATCGAGTATAACAAAGGCCCCTGGTCGAGAATAACAAAGTCCACTGATTGAGTATAACAAAACCCGCTGATCGAGTATAACAAAGTCCCCTGATCGAGTATAAGAACATCCCCTTGTCGAGAATAACAAAGTCCCCTGATTGAGTATAACAAAGCCCCCAGATCGAGTATAACAAATTCCCCTGATCGAGTATAATAAAGTCCCTAATCGAGTATAACAAAGCCCCCTGATCAAGAATAACAATGTCCCCTGGTCGAGTATAACAAAGTCCCCTGATCGAGTATAACAAAGCCCCCTCATCGAGTTTAACAAAAACCCCTGATCGAGTATAAATAAGCTCCCTGGTCGAGTATAACAATGTCCCCTGGTCGAGTATAACAAAGTCCCATGATCGAATATAACAAAGGCTCCTTATCGAGCATAACAAAGGCCCCTGGTCGAGTATAACAAAGTCCCCTGATCGAGTATAACAAAGTCCCCTGTTCGAGTATAACAAAGTCCTCTGCTCGAGAAGAAGACGGCCCCTAATCGAGTATAACAAAGTCCTCTGATCGAGTATAACATATTCCCCTGATCGAGTATAACAAAGTTCCCTGATCGAGTATTACAAAGCCCCCTGATCGAGTATAACAAAGTCCCCTGGTCGAGTATAACAAAGTAGCCTGATCGAATATAACAAAGTCCTGTGATCGAGTATAGCAAAGCCCCCTGATCGAGTCTAAAAAAGCCCCCTGGTCGTGTATAACATTGTCCCCTGGTCGAGTATAACAAATTCCTATTATCGAGTATAACATAGGCCCCTGATCGAGTATAACAAAGGCCCCTAATCGAGTATAACAAAGTCCCCTGATCGACTATAACAAAGTCCCCTAGTCGAGTATAACAAATTCCCCTGATCGAGTATAACAAATTCCCCTGATCGAGTATAACAAAGCCCCTTGATCGCGTAAAACAACCACCCCTGATCGAGTATAACAAAGTTCCCTTATCGAGTATTACAAATCCCCCTGATCGAGTATAACAAAGTCCCCTGGTCGAGTATAACAAAGTCGCCTGATCGTATATAACAAAGTCCTGTGATCGAGTATAGCAAAGCCCCCTGATCGAGTATAAAAAAGCCCCCTGGTCGAGTATAACAAAGTCCCCTGGTCGAGTATAACAAAGTCCCATTATCGAGTAAAACAAAGGCCCTTGATCGTGTATAACAAAGGCCCCTGGTCGAGTATAACAATGTCCCCTGGTCGAGTATAACAAAGTCCCCTGTTCTAGTATAACAAAGTCCCTTGATCGAGTATAACAAAGTGCCGCAATCGAGTATAACAAAGTCCACTGCTCGAATATAACAAAGTTCCCTGATCGAGTATAACAAAGTCCCATGATCGAGTATAACAAAGTCCCATAATCAGAATAACAAAGTCCCCTGATCGAGTATAACAAAGCCCCCTGATCGAGTATAACAAAGTCCCCTGGTCGAGTATAACAAAGTCCCCTGATCGAGTATAAAAGGCCCCTGGTCGAATATAACAAATTCCCCTGGTCGAGTATAACAAATTCCCCTGATCGAGTATAACAAAGCCCCCTCATCGAGTATAACAAAGTCCCTGGTCGAGCATACAACAAAGTCCCCTTGATCGAGTATAACAAAGCCCTCTGCTCGAGTATAACAAAGCCCCATGATTGAGTATGAAAAAAGCCCCCTGGTCGAGTATAACAAAGTCCCCTGGTCGAGTATAACAAAGTCCTATTATCGAGTAAAACAAACGCCCCTGATCGAGGAAAACAAATTCCCCTGATCGAGTATAACAAAGTTCCCTGATCGAGTATAACAAAGCTCCCTCATCGAGTATAACAAAGTCCCCTGGTCGAGCATAACAAAGTCCACTGATCGAGTATACACAAAGCCCTCTGATCGAGTATAACAAAGCCCCCTGATTGATTATGAAAAAAGCCCCCTTGTTGAGTATAACAAAGTCCCCTGGTCGAGTATAACAAAGTCCCATTATCGAGTAAAACAAAGGCACCTGATCGAGTATAACAAAGGCCCATGGTCGAGTATAACAAAGTCCCCTAATCGAGTTTAACAAAGTCACATGATCGATTATAACAAAGCCCTCTGATTGAGTATGAAA
The DNA here is from genome assembly GCF_018991925.1 of Homarus americanus. Lineage (NCBI taxonomy): Eukaryota > Metazoa > Arthropoda > Malacostraca > Decapoda > Nephropidae > Homarus > Homarus americanus. The sequence goes on from NW_024754019.1 coordinate 2,164, forward strand.
AAAGCCCCCTTGTTGAGTATAACAAAGTCCCCTGGTCGAGTATAACAAAGTCCCATTATCGAGTAAAACAAAGGACCCTGATCGAGTATAACAAAGTCCCGTAATCGAGTATAACAAAGTCTCCTGCTTGAGTATACCAAAGCCCTCTGATCGAGTAAAACAAAGCCCCCTCATCGAGTATAAAAAAGCCCTCTGGTCGAGTATAACAAAGTCCCATTATCGAGTGTAACAAAGGCCCCTGATCGAGTATAACAAAGGCCCCCTAATCGAGTTCAACAAAGTACCCTGATCGAGTATAACAAAGTCCCCTGATTGAGTATAACAAAGTCCCCTGTTCGAGTTTAACAAAATCCCCTGATTGAGTATAACAAAGCCCCCTGATCGAGTATAACGAAGTCCAATGATTGAGTATAACAAAGCCCCCTGATCGAGTATAACACATTCCCCTGATCGAGTATAACAAAGTTCCCTGGTCGAGTATTACAAAGCCCCCTGATCGAGTATAACAAAGTTCCCTGGTCGAGTACAACAAAGTCCCCTGATCGAATATAACAAAGCCCTCTAATCGAGTATAACAAAGTACCCTGATTGAGTATAATAAAAAGCCCGCTGGTCGAGTATAACAAAGTCCCTTGGTCGAGTATAACAAAGTCCCATTATCGAGTATAACATAGGCCCCTCATCGAGTATAACAAAGGCCCCTAATCGAATATAACAAAGTCCCCTGATCGACTATAACAGAGTCCCCTGGTCGAGTATAACAAATTCCCCTCATCGAGTATAACAAAGCCCCCGGATTGAGTATAACAAATTCCCCTGGTCGAGTATAACAAAGTCCCCTGATCGAGTATAAAAAAGCCCCTTGGTCGAGTATAACAATGTCCCCTGGTCGAGTATAACAAAGACCCATTATCGAGTATAACAAAGGCCCCTGATCGAGTATAACAAAGGCCCCTGGTCGAGTATAACAAAGTCCCCTGATCGAGTATAACAAAGTCCCCTGATCGAGTATAACAAAGTCCACTGATCGAGTATAACAAACATTCCTGATCGAGTATAAAAAAGTTCCCTGATCGAGTATAACAAAGTCCCCTGATCGAGTATGACAAAGTCCCTTGATCGAGTATAACAAAGTCCCCTGTTCGAGTATAACAAAGTTTCTAATTGAGTATAACAAAGCCCACTCGTCGAGTATAACAAAGTCCCCTGGGCGAGTATAACAAAGTCCCCTTATCGAATATAAAAAGGCCCTTGATCAAGTATAACAAAGTTCCCTAATTGAGTATAACAAAGCCCCCTCGTCGAGTATAACAAAGTCCCCTCGTCGCGTATAACAAAGCCCTCTAATCGAGTATAAGAAAGCCCCCTGATCGTGTGTAAAAAAAAGCCCCCTGGTCGAGTATAACAAAGTCCCCTGGTCGAGTATAACAAAGTCCCTTTATCGAGTATAACAAAGGCCCCTGATCGAGTATAACAAAGGCCCCTGGTCGAGTATAACAAAGTCCCCTGATCGAATATAACAAAATCCCCTGATCGAGTATAACAAAGTCCCCTGATCGCGTAAAACAACCACCCCTGATCGAGTATAACAAAGTCCCCTGATCGAGTATGACAAAGTCCCCTGATCGAGTATAACAAAGTTCCCTGTTCGAGTATAACAAAGTTTCCAATTGAGTATAACAAAGCCCCCTCGTCGAGTATAACAAAGTCCCCTGGTCGAGCATAACAAAGTCCCCTGATCGAGTATAACAAAGCCCCTTCATCGAGTATAAAAAACCCCTCTGGTCGAGTATAACAAAGTCCCATGATCGAGTATAACAAAGGCCCCGAATCGAGTATAACAAAGGCCCCTGTCCAAAAAATAACAAGGTCCCCTGATTGAGTATAACAAAGTTCCCTGATCGAGTATAACAAAGTCCGCTGATCGAGTTCAACAAAGTCACCTGATCGGGTATAAGAAAGTCCCCTGATCGAGTATAAAAAAGTACCCTTAGTGAGAATAAAAAAGTTCCCTGATTGAGTATAACAAAGCCCTCTGATCGAGTATAGCAAAACCCATGATCGAGTATAATAAAGTCCCCTGATCGAGTGCAACAAAGTCCCCTTATCGAGTATAATAAAGCCCCCTGATCGAGTATAACAAAGTCCCCTGATTGAGTATAACAAAGACACTGATCGAGTATAACAAATTCCCCAGATCGATTATAACAAAGTCCCCTGATCGAGTATAACAAAGTTCCCTGATCGAATATAAGAAAGACCCCTGTTCGAGTATAACAAAGTCCCCTGGTCGAGTATAACAAAGTCCCCTGATGGAGTATAATAAGGCCCTCTGATCGAGTATAACAAAGCCCCCTGATCGAGTATAACAAAGGCCCCTAATCGAGTATAACAAAGTCCCCTGATCGAGCATAACAAAGACCCCTGATCGAGTATAACAAAGTCCCCTGGTCGAGTATAACAAAGTCCCATGATCGTGTATAACAAAGTCCCATAATCAGAATACCAAAGTCCCCTGATCGAGAATAACAAAGTCCCCTGTTCTAGTATAACAAAGTCCCTTGATCGAGTATAAGAAAGTCCGGTAATCGAGTATAACAAAGTCCCCTGATCGAGTATAACAAAGGCCCCTGGTCGAGTATAACAAATTCCCCTGATCGAGTATAACAAATTCAACAGATCGAGTATAACAAAGTTCCCTGATCGAGTATAACAAAGCCCTCTGATCGAGCATAACAAAGCCCCCTGATTGAGTACGAAAAAAGCCCCCTTGTCGAGTATAACAAGGTCCCCTGGTCGAGTATAACAAAGTCCCATTATCGAGTAAAACAAAGGCCCCTGATCGAGTATAACAAAGGCCCCTGGTCGAGAATAACAAAGTCCCCTGATCGAGTATAACAAAGTCCCCTGGTCCAGTATAACAAAGTCCACTGATTGAGTATAACAAAAACCCCTGATCGAGTTTAACAAAGTCCCCTGATCGAGTATAACAATGTCCCCTTGTCGAGAATAACAAAGTCCCCTGATTGAGTATAACAAAGCCCCCAGATCGAGTATAACAAATTCCCCTGATCGAGTATAATAAAGTCCCTAATCGAGTATAACAAAGCCCCCTGATCGAGAATAACAATGTCCCCTGGTCGAGTATAACAAAGTCTCCTGATCGAGTATAACAAAGCCCCCTCATCGAGTTTAACAAAACCCCCTGATCGAGTATAAAAAAGCTCCCTGGTCGAGTATAAAATTACCCTCTAGTGAGAATAAAATCCCTGGATTGAGAGAATAACAAAGCCCTCTGATCGAGTATAGCAAAACCCATGATCGAGTATATAAAAAGTCCCCTGATCGAGTGTAACAAAGTCCCTTATCGAGTATAATAAAGCCCCCTGATCGAGTATAAAAAAGTCCCCTGATTGAGTATAACAAAGGCACTGGTCGAGTATAACAATGTCCCCTGGTCGAGTATAACAAAGTCCCATGATCGAATATAACAAAGGCTCCTTATCGAGCATAACAAAGGCCCCTGGTCGAGTATATCAAAGTCCCCTGATCGAGTATAACAAAGTCCCTTGATCGAGTATAACAAAGTCCTGTGCTCGAGAAGAAGAAGGCCCCTAATCGAGTATAACAAAGTCCTCTGATCGAGTATAACAAATTCCCCTGATCGAGTATAACAAAGTTCCCTGATCGAGTATTACAAAGCCCCCTGATCGAGTATAACAAAGTCCCCTGGTCGAGTATAACAAAGTAGCCTGAACGAATATAACAAAGTCCTGTGATCGAGTATAGCAAAGCCCCTTGATCGAGTATAATATAGCCCCCTGGTCGAGTATAACAAAGTCCCCTGGTCGAGTATAACAAATTCCCATTATCGAGTATAACATAGGCCCCTGATCGAGTATAAGAAAGGCCCCTAATCGACTATAACAAAGTCCCGTGGTCAAGTATAACAAATTCCCCTCATCAAGTATAACAAATTCCCCTGATCGAGTATAACAAAGCCCCATGATCGAGTATAACAGAGTCCCCTGGTCGAGTGTAACAAAGTCCCTTGATCGAGTATAACAAAGCTCTCTGATCGAGTACAACAAAGCTTCCTCATTGAGTATAAAAAAGCCCTCTGGTCGAGTTTAACAAAGTCCCATTATCGAGCGTAACAAAGGTCCCTGATCGAGTATAACAAAGGCCCCCTTATCGAGTACAACAAAGTACCCTGATCGAGTATAACAAAGTCCCCTGGTCGAATATAACAAAGTCCCATTATCGAGTATAACAAAGTCCCGTAATCGAGTATAACAAAGTCCCCTGCTCGAGTATAACAAAGTTCCCTGATCGAGTATATTAAATTCCCATGATCGAGTATAACAAAGTCCCATAATCAGAATAACAAAGTCCCCTGATCGAGTATAACAAAGTCCCCTGTTCTAGTATAAGAAAGTCCCTTGATCGAGTATAACAAAGTCCCCTGATCGAGTATAAAAGGCCCCTGGTCGAATATAACAAATTCCACTGGTCGAGTATAACAAATTCCCCTGATCGAGTATAACAAAGCCCCCTCATCGAGTATAACAAAGTCACCTGGTCGAGCATAACAAAGTCCCCTGATCGAGTATAACAAAGCCCTCTGATCGAGTGTAACAAAGCCCTCTGATTGAGTATGAAAAAAGCCCCCTGGTCGAGTATAACAAAGTCCCCTGGTCGAGTATAACAAAGTCCTATTATTGAGTAAAACAAACGCCCCTGATCGAGTATAACAAATTCCTCTAATCGAGTATAACAAAGTTCCCTCATCGAGTATAACAAAGCTCCCTCATCGAGTATAACAAAGTCCCCTGGTCGAGCATAACAAAGTCCCCTGATCGAGTATACACAAAGCCCTCTGATCGAGTATAACAAAGCCCTCTGATTGAGTATGAAAAAAGCCCCCTCGTCGAGTATAACAAAGTCCCCTGGTCGAGTATTTCAAAGTCCTATTATTGAGTAAAACAAACGCCCCTTATCGAGTATAACAAATTCCCCTTATCGAGTATAACAAAGTTTCCTGATCGAGTATAACAAAGCTCCCTCATCGAGTATAACAAAGTCCCCTGGTCGAGCATAACAAAGTCCCCTGATCGAGTATACACAAAGCCCTCTGATCGAGTATAACAAAGCCCCCTGATTGAGTATGAAAAAAGCCCCCTTGTTGAGTATAACAAAGTCCCCTGGTCGAGTAATAACAAAGTCCCATTATCGAGTAAAACAAAGGCCCCTTATCGAGTATAACAAAGGCCCATGGTCGAGTATAACAAAGTCCCCTAATCGAGTTTAACAAAGTCACCTGATCGAGTATAACAAAGCCCCCTGATTGAGTATGAAAAAAGCCCCCTTGTTGAGTATAACAAAGTCCCATGGTCGAGTATAACAAAGTCCCATTATCTAGTAAAACAAAGGCCCCTGATCGAGTATAACAAAGTCCCGTAATCGAGTATAACAAAGTACCCTGCTTGAGTATATCAAAGTCCCCTGATCGAGTATAACAAAGTCCCCTGATCGAGTACAACAAAGCCCTCTGATCGAGTACAACAAAGCCCCCTCATCGAGTATAAAAAAGCCCTCTGGTCGAGTATAACAAAGTCCCATTATCGAGTGCAACAAAGGCCCCTGATCGAGTACAACAAAGTACCCTGATCGAGTATAACAAAGTCCCCTGATCGAGTAAAACAAAGTCCCCTGATCGAGTATAACAAAATCCCCTGATTGAGTATAAAAAAGCCCCCTGATCGAGTATAACGAAGTCCAATGATTGAGTATAACAAAGCCCCCTGATCGAGTATAACACCTTCCCCTGATCGAGTATAACAAAGTCCCGTAATCGAGTATAACAAAGTCCCCTGCTTGAGTATATCAAAGTCCCCTGATCGAGTATAGCAAAGTCCCCTGATCGAGTACAACAAAGCCCTCTGATCGAGTACAACAAAGCCCCCTCATCGAGTATAAAAAAGCCCTCTGGTCGAGGTATAACAAGAATCCCATTATCGAGGTGTAACAAGGAGGCCCTGATCGAGTATAACAAGGCCCTAATCACGGTACAACACAGTACGCCCCTGATCGAATATAACAAGGTCCTGATCCGAGTATAACAAAATTCTGATGGGAAATACCAAAATCCCTGATTGAGTATAACAAAGCCCCCTGATCGAGTATAACGGGAATCCAATGATTGAGTATAACAAAGCCCCCTGATCGAGTATAACACCTTCCCCTGATCGAGTATAACAAAGTTCCCTGGTCGAGTATTACAAAGCCCCCTGATCGAGTATAACAAAGTTCAATGGACGAGTATAACAAAGTCCCCTGATCGAATATAACAAAGCCCTCTGATCGAGTATAACAAAGTCCCCTGATTGAGTATAATAAAAAGCCCCCTGGTCGAGTATAACAAAGTCCCTTGGTCGAGTATAACAAAGTCCCATTATCGAGTATAACATAGGCCCCTCATCGAGTATAACAAAGGCCCCTATTCGATTATAACAAAGTCCCCTGATCGACTATAACAAAGTCCCCTGGTCGAGTATAACAAATTCCCCTCATCAACTATAACAAAGCCCCCGGATTGAGTATAACAAAGTCCCCTGGTCGAGTATAATAAAGTCCCCTGATCGAGTATAAAAAAGCCCCTTGGTCGAGTATAACAATGTCCCCTGGTCGAGTATAACAAAGTCCCATTATCGAGTATAACAAAGGCCCCTGATCGAGTATAACAAAGGCCCCTGGTCGAGTATAACAAAGTCCCCTGATCGAGTATAACAAAGTCCCCTCATCGAGTATAACAAAGTCCACTGATCGAATATAACAAACATTCCTGATCGAGTATAACAAAGTTCCCTGTTCGAGTATAACAAAGTCCCCTGATCGAGTATGACAAAGTCCCTTGATCGAGTATAACAAAGACCCCTGTTCGAGTATAACAAAGTTTCTAATTGAGTATAACAAAGCCCACTTGTCGAGTATAACAAAGTCCCCTGGTCGAGTATAACAAAGTCCCCTTATCGAATATAAAAAGGCCCTTGATCAAGTATAACAAAGTTCCCTAATTGAGTATAACAAAGCCCCCTCGTCGAGTATAACAAAGTCCCCTCGTCGCGTATAACAAAGCCCTCTAATCGAGTATAAGAAAGCCCCCTGATCGCGTGTAAAAAAGCCCCCTTGTCGAGTATAACAAAGTCCCCTGGTCGAGTATAACAAAGTCCCTTTATCGAGTATAACAAAGGCCCCTGATCGAGTATAACAAAGGCCCTGGTCATTTATAACAAAGTCCCTGATCGGTATAACAAAATCCACAATCGGTATAACAAAGGCTGTCAAGCAACTTAAAGGTCTGATTGGTATAACAAAGTCCCTGATCGAGTATAACCAAAGTCCTGCAGTCGAGTATAGCAAACCCATGATCGAGTATAAAGTCCCTGATCGAGGTGTAACAAGTCCTTATCGGTATAATAAAGCCCTGATCGAGTATAACAAAGTCACGCTTATTGCGTATAACAAAAGGCACTGATCGGGTATAACAAATTCCCCAGATCAGGTATAAACAAAGTCCCTGATCAAAATTGTAACAAAGGTTTACAGATGGAACAAGAAAAGTCCCCTGATGGAGTATAATAAGGCCCTCTGATCGAGTATAACAAAGCCCCCTGATCGAGTATAACAAAGGCCCCTAATCGAGTATAACAAAGTCCCCTGATCGAGCATAACAAAGACCCCTGATCGAGTATAACAAAGGCACTGATCGAGTATAACAAATTCCCCAGATCGAGTATAAAAAAGTCCCCTGATCGAGTATAACAAAGGCTCCTTATCGAGCATAACAAAGGCCCCTGGTAGAGTATAACAAAGTCCCTTGATCGAATATAACAAAGCCCTCTGATCGAGTATAGCAAAGCCCCCTGATCGAGTATAAAAAAGCCTCCTCGTCGAGTATAACAAAGTCCCGTGGTCGAGTATAATAAAGTCCTATTATCGAGTATAACATAGGCCCCTGATCGAGTATAACTAAGTCCCCTGGTCGAGTATAACAAATTCCCCTGGTCGAGTATAACAAAGTCCCCTGATCGAGTATAACAAAGCCCTCTAATCGAGTATAACAAAGCCCCCTAATCGAGTATAAAAAAAGCCCCCTGATCGAGTATAACGATGTCCCCTGGTCGAGTATAACAAAGTCCCATTATCGAGTATAACAAAGTCCCTGTTCTTGTATAAGAAAGTTTCCTGATCGAGTATAACAAAGTCCCCTGGTCGAGTATAACAAAGTCCACTGATCGAGTATAACAAAGTCCCATGATCGAGTATAACAAAGTCCCATAATCAGAATAACAAAATCCCCTGATCGAGTATAACAAAGGCCCCTGATCGAGTATAACAAAGTCCCCTGATCGAGTATAACAAAGTCCCCTGATCGCGTAAAACAACCACCCCTGATCGAGTATAACAAAGTCCCCTGATGGTATGACAAAGTCCCTGATCCGAGTATAACAAAGTTCCCTGTTCGAGTATAACAAAGTTTCTAATTGAGTATAACAAAGCCCCCTCGTCGAGTATAACAAAGTCCCCTGATCGAGTATGACAAAGTCCCCTGATCGAGTATAACAAAGTTTCCTGTTCGAGTATAACAAAGTCCCCTGGTCGAGTATAACAAAGTCCCATGATCGAGTATAACAAAGGCCCCTGTCCAAAAAATAACAAGGTCCCCTGATTGAGTATAACAAAGTCCCCTGATCGAGTATAACAAAGTCCGCTGATCGAGTTCAACAAAGTCACCTGATCAGGTATAAGAAAGTCCCCTGATCGAGTATAAAAAAGTACCCTTAGTGAGAATAAAAAAAAACCCTGATTGAGTATAACAAAGCCCTCTGATCGAGTATAGCAAAACCACAGATCGAGTATAAAAAAGTCCCCTGATCGAGTGTAACAAAGTCCCCTTATCGAGTATAATAAAGCCCCCTGATCGAGTATAACAAAGTCCCCTGATTGAGTATAACAAAGGCACTGATCGAGTATAACAAATTCCCCAGATCGAGTATAACAAAGTCCCCTGATCGAGTATAACAAAGTTCCCTGATGGAGTATAATAAGGCCCTCTGATCGAGTATAACAAAGCCCCCTGATCGAGTATAACAAAGGCCCCTAATCGAGTATAACAAAGTCCCTTCATCGAGCATAACAAAGACCCCTGATCGAGTATAACAAAGTCCCTTGGTCGAGTATAACAAAGTCCCCTGATCGAGTATAACAAAGGCACTGATCGAGTATAACAAATTCCCCAGATCGAGTATAACAAAGTCCCCTGATCGAGTATAACAAAGGCTCCTTATCGAGCATAACAAAGGCCCTGGTCGAGTATAACAAAGTACCCTGATCGAATATAACAAAGCCCTCTGATCGAGTATAGCAAAGCCCCCTGATCGAGTATAAAAATGCCCCCTGGTCGAGTATAACAAAGTCC
>NW_024754020.1:0-17163 GCF_018991925.1 Homarus americanus
AAGTCCCCTGATCAAGTATTAAAAAGTCCCCTGGTCGAGTATAACAAAGTCCCCTGATCGAGTATATCAAAGTCCCCTGGTCGAGTATAGCAGAGTCCCCTCATCGAGTATAACAAAGCCCCCTGATCGAGTATAACATATCCTCTGATCGAGTATAACAAAGTCCTCCGTCGAGTATGAAAAGGCCCCTGGTCGAGTATAACAAAGTCCCTTGATCGAGTGTAACAAAAGTCCCCTGATCAAGTATAACAAAACTCCCATGGTCGAGTAAAACAAAGTCCCCTAATCAAGTATAAAAATGTCCCCTGGTCCAGTGTAACAAAGTCCCCTGATCGAGTATAAAAAAGTCCCCTGGTCAATTATAGCAAGTCCCCTGGTCGAGTATAACAAAGCCCCCTCATCGAGTATAACAAAGGCCACTAATCGAGTATAACAAAGTCCCCTAATCAAGTATAACAAAGTCCCCTTTAGAGTATAACAAAGTCCCCTGATCGAGTATAACAAAGTCCCCTAGTTGAGTATAAAAAAGTCCCTTGATCAAGTATAACATATTCCCTGATTGTGGACAACAAAGTCCTCTGGTCAAGTATAAAAAAGTCCCCTGATCGAAAATAACAAAGTCCCCTGGTCGAGTATAACAAAGTCCCCACATCGAGTATAACAAAGGCCCCTCATCGAGTATAACAAAGTCCATTGGTCAAGGATAAAAAAGTTCCCTGGTCAAGTATAACAAAGTTCCCTAATCGAGTATAACAAAGTCCCCTGGTCGAGTGTAGCAAAGTCCCCTGATCGAGTATAACAAAGCCTCCTGATCGAGTATAACAAAGTCCCCTGATCAAGTATAAGAAAGCCCCCTGCTCGAGTATAACAATGTCCCCTGATCGAGTCCAATAAAGGCCTCTAATCGAGTATAACAAAGTCCCCTGATCTAGTATAAAAAAGGCCCCTCATTGAGTATAACAAAGGCCCCTCATCGAGTATAAGAAGGTCCCCTGATCGAGTATAATAAAGCCGCCTAATCGGGTATAACAAAGTCCCCTGGTCGAGTATAACAAAGTCCCTGATCTAGTATAACAAAGGCCTCTGATCGAGTATATAACAAAGGCCCCTCATCGAGTATAAGAAAGTCCCCTGATCGAGTATAAATAAAGCCGCCAAATCGAGTAGTAACAAAGTCCCTAGTCGAGTATAACAAAGTCTCCTGTTCGGTATAACAAAGTCCCTGGTCGAGTATATAAAGTCCTGATCGAATATATAACAAAGCCTCCTGATGCATATAACAAAGTCCCCTGGTCGAGTGTAGCAAAGTCCCCTGATCGAGTATAACAAAGCCTCCTGATCGAGTATAACAAAGTCCCCTGATCGAGTATAAGAAAGCCCCCTGCTCAAGTATAACAATGTCCCCTGATCGAGTCCAAAAAAGGCCTCTAATCGAGTATAACAAAGTCCCCTGATCTACTATAAAAAAGGCCCCTCATCGAGTATAACAAAGGCCCCTCATCGAGTATAAGAAGGTCCCCTGATCGAGTATAATAAAGCCGCCTAATCGGGTATAACAAAGTCCCCTGGTCGAGTATAACAAAGTCCCCTGTTCGAGTCTAACAAAGTCCCCTTATCTAGTATAACAAATTCCCCTTATCGAGTATAACAAAGTCCCCTGATCGAGTATAACAAAGTCCCCTGCTCGAGTATAACAAAGTCCCATCATCGAGTATAACAAAGTCCCCTAATCGAATATAACAAAGTCCTCTGGTCAAGTATAAAAAAGTCCCCTGGTCGAGTATAACAAAGTCCCCGGTTCGTGTATAACAAAGTCCCCTGGTCGAGTATAGCAAAGTACCCTGATCAAGTATAACAAAGCCTCCTGATCGAGTATAACAAAGTCCCCTGATCGAATATAACAAAGCCCCCTGCTCGAGTATAAAAAAGTCCCCTGGTCGAGTATAACAAAGTCCCCCGGTCGAGTATAGCAAAGGGCCCCTGATCGAGTAAGACAAAGTCACTTGATCGAGTATAACAAAGGCCCCTCATCGAGTCCAAAAAAGGCCCCTAATCAAGTGTAACAAAGTCCCCTGATCTAGTATAACAAAGGCCTCTGATCGAGTATAACAAAGGCCCCTCATCGAGTATAAGAAAGTCCCCTGAGCGAGTATAACAAAGCCGCCTAATCGAGTATAACAAAGTCCCCTGGTCGAGTATAACAAAGTCTCCTGTTCGAGTATAACAAAGTCCCCTGGTCGAGTATAGCAAAGTCCCCTGATCGAATATAACAAAGCCTCCTGATCGAGTATAACAGAGTCCCTTAATCGAGTATAACAAAGCCCCCTCCTCGAGTATAACAAAGTTCCCTGGTCGAGTATAGCAAAGTCCCCTGATCGAGTATAACAAAGCCTCCTAATCGAGGATAACAAAGTCCCCTGATCGAGTATAACAAAGCCCCCTGCTCGAGTATAACAAAGTCCCCTAATCGAGTTCAAAAAAGGCCTCTAATCGAGTATAACAAAGTCCCCTGATCTAGTATAACAAAGGCCCCTTATCGAGTATAACAAAGTCCCCTGGTCGAGTATAACAAAGTTTTCTAATTGAGTATTAAAAAGCCCATCGTCGAGTATAACAAAGTCCTCTGATCGAGTATAACAAATTCCCCTGATCGAGTATAACATATCACCTGATCGAGTATAACAAAGTCCTCTGGTCGAGTATAACAAAGTCCCATGATCGAGTATAACAATGTCACCTGGTCGAGTATAACAATGTCCCCTGATCGAGGATAACAAAGGCCCCACATCGAGTATAGCAAAGCTCATTGGTCAAATATAGTAAAGTCCACTCATCGGGTATAACAAAGTTCCTCGATCGAGTATAACAAAGGCCTCTGGTCGAGTAAGACAAAGTCCCCTAATCAAGTATAAAAAAGTCCCGTGGTCGAATATTTCAAAGTCCCCTAATCGAGTATAACAAAGGACCCTAATCGCGTATAACAAAGTCTCCTGATCGCGTATAACAAAGTCCCCTGATCGAGTATAACAAACTCCCCTGGTTGAGTATAAGAAAGTCCCCTGATCGAGTATAACATATCCCCTGATTGAGTATAACAAAGTTCTCTGGTCGAGTATAAAAAAGTCCCCTGATCGAGTATAACAAAGTCCCCTGGTTGAGTATAACAAAGTCCCCTCATCGAGTATAACAAAGGCCCCTCATCGAGGATAACAAAGTCCATTGGTCAAGTATAAAAGAGATCCCTGGTCGAGTGTAACAAAGTCCCCTGATCGAGTATAACAAAGGCTCCTGGTCGAGTATAACAAAGTCCCCTGTTCGAGTCTAACAAAAACCCTTATCGAATATAACAAATTCCCCTTTTCGAGTATAACAAAGTCCCCATATCGAGTATAACAAAGTCCCCTAATCGAGTATAACAAAGGTCCCTGGTCGAGTATAACAAAGTTCCCTGATCGAGTGTAACAAAAGTCCCCTGATCGAGAATAACAAAGTCCCCTAATCGAGTATAAAAATGTCCCCTGGTCCATTTTAACAAAGTTCCCTGATCGAGTATAACAAAGTCCCCTAATCAAGTATAACAAAGTCCCCTGATCGAGTATAACAAAGGCCGCTCATCGAGTATAGCAAAGTCCATTGGTCAAATATAGGAAAGTCCACAGATCTAGTATGACAAAGTCCCCTGAATCAAGTATAAAAAGTCCCCTGGTCGAGTATAACAAAGTCCCTGATCGAGAATGACAAAGTCCCCTGGTCGAGTATAGCAAAGTCCCCTGATCGAGTATAACAAAGCCCCCTGATCGAGTATAACATATCCTCTGATCGAGTATAACAAAGTCCTCGGGTCGAGTATGACAAAGTCCCCTGATCAAGTATAAAAAAGTCCCCTGGTCGAGTATAACAAAGTCCCCTGATCGAGTATAACAAAGTCCCCTGGTCGAGTATAGCAAAGTCCCCTCATCGAGTATAACAAAGCCCCCTGATCGAGTATAACATATCCTCTGATCGAGTATAACAAAGTCCTCCGGTCGAGTATGAAAAGGCCCCTGGTCGAGTATAACAAAGTCCCTTGATCGAGTGTAACAAAAGTCCCCTGATCAAGTATAACAAAACTCCCATGGTCGAGTAAAACAAAGTCCCCTAATCAAGTATAAAAATGTCCCCTGGTCCAGTGTAACAAAGTCCCCTGATCGAGTATAAAAAAGTCCCCTGGTCGATTATAGCAAGTCCCCTGGTCGAGTATAACAAAGCCCCCTCATCGAGTATAACAAAGGCCACTAATCGAGTATAACAAAGTCCCCTAATCGAGTATAACAAAGTCCCCTTTAGAGTATAACAAAGTCCCCTGATCGAGTATAACAAAGTCCCCTAGTTGAGTGTAACAAAGTCCCTTGATCAAGTATAACATATTCCCTGATTGTGGACAACAAAGTCCTCTGGTCGAGTATAAAAAAGTCCCCTGATCGAAAATAACAAAGTCCCCTGGTCGAGTATAACAAAGTCCCCACATCGAGTATAACAAAGGCCCCTCATCGAGTATAACAAAGTCCATTGGTCAAGGATAAAAAAGTTCCCTGGTCAAGTATAACAAAGTTCCCTAATCGAGTATAACAAAGTCCCCTGGTCGAGTGTAGCAAAGTTCCCTGATCGAGTATAACAAAGCCTCCTGATCGAGTATAACAAAGTCCCCTGATCGAGTATAAGAAAGCCCCCTGCTCGAGTATAACAATGTCCCCTGATCGAGTCCAAAAAAGGCCTCTAATCGAGTATAACAAAGTCCCCTGATCTAGTATAAAAAAGGGCCCTCATCGAGTATAACAAAGGCCCCTCATCGAGTATAAGAAGGTCCCCTGATCGAGTATAATAAAGCCGCCTAATCGGGTATAACAAAGTCCCCTGGTCGAGTATAAAAAGTCCCCTGTTCGAGTCTAACAAAGTCCCCTTATCTAGTATAACAAATTCCCCTTATCGAGTATAACAAAGTCCCCTTATCGAGTATAACAAAGTCCCCTAATCGAGTATAACAAAGGCCCCTGGTCGAGTATAACAAAGTTCCCTGATCGAGTGCAACAAAAGTCCCCTGATCGAGTATAACAAAGCCCCAGAGACGAGTATAACAAAGTTCCCTCATCGAGTATAACAAAGTCCCCTAATCGAGTATAACAAAGTCCCCTGGTCCAGTATAACAAAGTCCCCTGATCAAGTATAACATATCCCCTGATAGAGTATAACAACGTCTCCTGGCCCAGTTTAACAAAGTCCCCAGATCGAGCATAACAAAGTCCCCTAATCGATTATAACAAAGTCCCCTAGTCGAGTATAACAAAGGGCCCTGATTGAGTAAGACAAAGTCCCCTCATCGAGTATAACAAAGTCCTTTGATCCTAATATAACAATGCCCCCTGGACGAGTATAACAAAGTCCCGTCTACCGAGTATAACAAAGTCCCTTGATCGAGTATAACATATCCCATGATCAAGTATAACAAAGGCCCTGGTGGAGTATAACAAAGTCCCCTGGTCGAGTATAACAAAGTTTTCTAATCGAGCATAACAAAGGCCCCTCGTCGAGTATAACAAAGTCCTCTGATCAAGTATAACAAAGACCCCTAATCGAGTATAACAAAGTCCCCTAATCAAGTATAACAATGTCCCCTGATCGAGCATAACAAAGTCCCCTCATCGAGTATAACATATCCCCTGATCGAGTATAACAAAGTCCCCTGATCGAGTATAACAAAGGCCCCTGATCGAGTATAACAAAGTCCCCTGGTCGAGTATAACAAAACCCTCTCATCAAATATAACAAAGGCCCCTAATCGAGTATAACAAAGTCCCCTGAATGAGTATAACAAAGCCCTCTGGTTGAGTGTAACAAAGTCCCCTGATCGAGTATAACATATCCCCTGATCGAGTATATCAAAGTCCTCTGGTTGTGTATAACAAAGTCCCCTGATCGAGTATAACAAAGGCCCCTCATTGAGTATATCAAAGTCCTCTGGTCGTGTATAACAAAGTCCCCTCATCGAGTATAACAAAGTCCCCTAATCGAATATAACAAAGTCCTCTGGTCAAGTATAAAAAAGTCCCCTGGTCGAGTATAACAAAGTCCCCGGTTCGTGTATAACAAAGTCCCCTGGTCGAGTATAGCAAAGTTCCCTGATCAAGTATAACAAAGCCTCCTGATCGAGTATGACAAAGTCCCCTGATCGAATATAACAAAGCCCCCTGCTCGAGTATAAAAAAGGCCCCTCATCGAGTCCAAAAAAGGCCCCTCATCGAGTATAAGAAAGTTCCCTGATCGAGTATAACAAAGTCCCCAGATCGAGAATAACAAAGTCCCCTGATCGAGTAAAACAAGGCCCCCTCATCGAGTATAACAAAGTCCTCTGATCGAGAATAATAAAGTCCCCTGATCTAGTGTAACAAAGTCCTCTGATCAAGTTTAACAATGTCCCCTAATCGAGTATAACAAAGCCCCCTCGACGAGCATAACAAAGTCCCCTGATCGAATATAGCAAAGTCCCCTGATCGAGTATATAACAAAGCCTCCTGATCGAGTATAACAAAGTCCCCTGGATCGAGTATAACAAAGCCCCTGCTCGGAGTATATAACAAAGTCCCTAATCGAAAGTCTGCGCCCTAATCGAGTATAACAAAGTCCCCTGATCTAGTATAACAAAGGCTCCTTATCGAGTATAACAAAGTCCCCTGGTCGAGTATAACAAAGGTTCCTCATCGAGTAAGACAAAGTCCCCTCATCGAGTAAGACAAAGTCCCCTAATCGAGTATAACAAAGTCCCCTAATCGAGTATAACAAAGTCCCCTGGTCGAGTATAACAAAACCCTCTCATCAAATATAACAAAGGCCCCTAATCGAGTATAACAAAGTCCCCTGAATGAGTATAACAAAGCCCTCTGGTTGAGTGTAACAAAGTCCCCTGATCAAGTATAACATATCCCCTGATCGAGTATATCAAAGTCCTCTGGTCGTGTATAACAAAGTCCCCTGATCGAGTATAACAAAGGCCCCTCATTGAGTATATCAAAGTCCTCTGGTCGTGTATAACAAAGTCCCCTCATCGAGTATAACAAAGTCCCCTAATCGAATATAACAAAGTCCTCTGGTCAAGTATAAAAAAGTCCCCTGGTCGAGTATAACAAAGTCCCCGGTTCGTGTATAACAAAGTCCCCTGGTCGAGTATAGCAAAGTTCCCTGATCAAGTATAACAAAGCCTCCTGATCGAGTATGACAAAGTCCCCTGATCGAATATAACAAAGCCCCCTGCTCGAGTATAAAAAAGGCCCCTCATCGAGTCCAAAAAAGGCCCCTCATCGAGTATAAGAAAGTCCCCTGATCGAGTATAACAAAGCCGCCTAATCGAGTATAACAAAGTCCCCTGGTCGAGTATAACAAAGTTCCCTGTTCGAGTATACAAAGTCCCCTGGTCGAGTATAGCAAAGTCCCCTGATCGAATATAACAAAGCCTCCTCATCGAGTATAACAGAGTCCCCTAATCGAGTATAACAAAGCCTCCTGCTCGAGTATAACAAAGTCCCCTGGTCGAGTATAGCAAAGTCCCCTGATCGAGTATAACAAAGCCTCCTGATCGAGTATAACAAAGTCCCCTGATCGAGTATAACAAAGCCCCCTGCTCGAGTATAACAAAGTCCCCTAATCGAGTCCAAAAAAGGCCTCTAATCGAGTATAACAAAGTCCCCTGATCTAGTATAACAAAGGCTCCTTATCGAGTATAACAAAGTCCCCTGGTCGAGTATAACAAAGGTTCCTCATCGAGTAAGACAAAGTCCCCTAATCGAGTATAACAAAGTCCTCTGATGCTAGTATAACAAAGCCCCCTGGACGAGTATAACAAAGTCCCCTAATCGAGTCCAAAAAAGGCCTCTAATCGAGTATAACAAAGTCCCCTGATCTAGTATAACAAAGGCCCCTAATCGAGTATAACAAAGGCCCCTCATCGAGTTTAAGAAAGTCCCCTGATCGAATATAACAAAGCCGCCTAATCGAGTATAACAAAGTCCCCTGGTCGAGTATAACAAAGTCCCCTCATCGAGTATAACAAAGCCTCCTGATCGAGTATAACAAAGTCCCCTAATCGAGTATAACAAAGGCCCCTCATGGAGTATAACAAAGTTCATTGGTCAAGTATAAAAAAGTTCTCTGGTCGAGAATAACAAAGCCCCCTGTTCGAGTATAACAAAGTCCCCTAGTCGAGTATAGCAAAGTCCCCTGATCGAATAAAACAAAGCCTCCTGATCGATTATAACAAAGTCCCCTAATCGAGTATAACAAAGCCCGCTGGTCGAGTATAACAAAGTCCCCTGGTCGAGTATAACAAAGCCCCCTGCTCGAGTATAACAAAGTCCCCTAATCGAGTCCAAAAAAGGCCTCTAATCGAGTATAACAAAGTCCCCTGATCTAGTATAACAAAGGCCCCTGATCGAGTATAACAAAGGCCCCTCATCGAGTTTAAGAAAGTCCCCTGATCGAGTATAACAAAGCCGCCTAATCGAGTATAACAAAGTCCCCTGGTCGAGTATAACAAAGTCCCCTGTTCGAGTCTAACAAAGTCCCCTTATCGAGTATAACAAATTCCCCTTATCGAGTATAACAAAGTCCCCATATCGAGTATAACAAAGTCCCCTAATCGAGTATAATAAAGGCCCCTTGTCGAGTATAACAAAGTCCCCTGATCGAGTGTAACAAAAGTCCCCTAATCAAGTATAACAAAGTCCCCTGATCGAGTATAACAAAGTCCCCTGATCGAGCATAACAAAGACCCCTCATCGAGTATAGCAAAGTCCATCGGTCATATATAGGAAAGTCCACTGATCGAGTATGACAAAGTCCCCTGATCAAGTATAAAAAAGTCCCCTGGTCGAGTATAACAAAGTCCCCTGATCGAGTATAACAAAGTCCCCTAGTCGAGTATAACAAAACCCCCTCATCAAGTATAACAAAGGCCCCTAATCGAGTATAACAAAGTCCCCTGATTGAGTATAACAAAGTCCCCTCATCGAGTATAACAAAGTCCTCCGGTTGAGTATAACAAAGTCCCGTGATCGAGTATAACATATCCCTTGATAGAGTATAACAAAGTCCTCTGGTCGAGTATAAAAAAGTCCCCTAATCGAGTATAACAAAGTCCCCTGGTCGAGCATAACAAAGTCCCCTGTTCGAGTCTAACAAAGTCCCCTTATCGAGTATAACAAATTCCCCTTATCGAGTATAACAAAGTCCCCATATCGAGTATAACAAAGTCCCCTAATTGAGTATAATAAAGGCCCTTTGTCGAGTATAACAAAATCCCCTGATCTAGTGTAACAAAAGTCGCCTAATCGAGTATAACAAAGTCCCCTAATCGAGTATAAAAATGTCCTCTGGACCAGTGTAACAAAGTTCCCTGATCGAGTATAAAAAAGTCCCCTTGCCCAGAATAACAAAGTCCCTAGATCGAGCATACCAAAGACCCCTGATCGATTATAACAAAGTCCCCTGGTCGAGTATAGCAAAGGGCCCTGATCGAGTAAGACAAAGTCCCCTGATCGAGTATAACAAAGTCCCCTGATCGAGTATAACAAAACCCCTTGGATGAGTATAACAAAGTTTCCTAATCGAGTATAACAAAGTCCCCAGATCGAGTATAACAAAGTCCCCTGCTACAGTATAACAAAGTCCCCTGATCGAGTATAACATATCCCCTGATCGAGTATAACAACGTCTCCTGGCCCAGTTTAACAAAGTCCCCAGATCGAGCATAACAAAGTCCCCTAATCGATTATAACAAAGTCCCCTGGGCGAGTATAACAAAGGGCCCTGATCGAGTAAGACAAAGTCCCCTCATCGAGTATAACCTAGTCCTCTGATGCTAGTATAACAAAGCCCCTTGGACGAGTATAACAAAGTCCCCTGAACCGAGTATAACAAAGTCCCCTGATCGAGTACAACATATCCCCTGATCGAGTATAACAAGTCCCTGGTGGTGTATATTAAAGTCCCGTGGTCGAGTATAACAAAGTTTTCTATTCGAGCATAACAAAGGCCCCTTGTCGAGTATAACAAAGTCCTCTGATCAAGTATAATAAAGTCCCCTGATCGAGAATAACAAAGTCCCCTAATCAAGTATAACAAAGTCCCCTGATCGAGTATAACAAAGTCCCCTGATCGAGTATAACATATCCCCTCATCGAGTATAACAAAGTCCCCTGGTCGAGTATAACAAAGTCCCCTCATCGAGTATAGCAATATCCATCGGTCAAATATAGGAAAGTCCACTGATCGATTAATGACAAAGTCCCCTGATCAAGTATAAAAAAGTTCCCTGGTCGAGTATAACAAAGTCCCCTGATCGAGTATAACAACGTCCCCTGGTCGAGTATAACAAAAACCCCTCATCAAGTATAACAAAGGCCCCTAATCGAGTATAACAAAGTCCCCTGATTGAGTATAACAAAGTCCCCTGATCGAGTATAACAAAGTCCTCCGGTTGAGTATAACAAAGTCCCGTGATCGAGTATAACATATCCCCTGATAGTGTATAACAAAGTTATCTGGTCGAGTATAAAAAAGTCCCCTAATCGAGTATAACAAAGTCCCCTGCTCGAGTATAACAAATGCCCCTGATCGACTATAACAAAGGGCCTTCATCGAGTATAAGAAAGTCCATTGGTCAAGTATAAAAAGTCCCCTGGTCGAGTATAACAAAGTCCCCTCATCGTGTATAACAAAGTCCCCTGGTCGAGTATAGCAAAGTCCCATGATCAAGTATAACAAAGCCTTCTGATCGAGTATAACAAAGTCCCCTGATCGAATATAACAAAGCCCCCTGCACGAGTATAAGAAAGTCCTCTGATCGAGTATAACAAAGTCTCCTGATCGAGTATTACAAAGGCCCCTCATCGAGTCCAAAAAAGGCCCCTAATCAAGTATAACAAAGTCCCCTGATCGAGTATAACAAAGTCCCCTAATCGAGTATAACAAAGCCCCCTGGACGAGTATAACAAAGTTCCCTGATCGAGTATAACAAAGTCCCATGATCGAGTATAACAAAGTCCCCTGGTCCAGTATAACAAAGTCCCCTGATCGAGTATAACATATCCCCTGATCGAGTATTAAAAAGTCTCCTGGCCCAGTATAACAAAGTCCCCAGATCGAGCGTAACAAAGTCCCCTGATCGACTATAACAAAGTCCCCAGGTCGAGTATAACAAAGGCCCTGATCGAATGAGACAAAGTCCCCTGATCGAGTACAACAAAGTCCCCTGATCGAGTATAACAAAGCTCCCTGGACGAGTATAACAACAACCCCTGATCGTGTATAACAAAGTCCCCTGATCGAGTATTACATATCCCCTGATCGAATATAACAAAGTCCCTGGTGGAGTATAACAAAGTCCCCTGATCGAGTATCACAAAGGCCACTAATCGAGTATAACAAAGTCTCCTGATCGAGTATAACAAAGGCCCCTGGTCGAGTATAACAAAGTCCCCTGATCGAGTGTAACAAAAGTCCCCTGATCGAGTATAAAAATGTCCCCTGGTCCAGTGTAACAAAGTACCCTGATCGAGTATAAAAAAGTTCCCTGGCCCAGTATAACAAAGTCCCTAGATCGAGCATACCAAAGTTCCCTGATCGAGTATAACAAAGTCCCCTGATCGAGTATAGCAAAGCCCCCTAGACGAGTATAACAAAGTTCCCACATCAAGTATAAAAAAGTTCCCTAATCGAGTATAACAAAGCCCCTGGTCCAGTATAACAGAGTCCCCTGATCAAGTATAACATATCCCCTGATAGAGTATAACAACGTCTCCTGGCCCAGTTTAACAAAGTCACCAGATCGAGCGTAACAAAGTCCCCTAATCTATTATAACAAAGTCCCCTGGTCGAGTATAACAAAGGCCCCTCATTGAGTAAGACAAAGTCTCCTGATCGAGCATCGCAAATTCCCCTGAACCGAGTATAACAAAGTCCCCTGATCGAGTAAAACATATCCCCTGATCGAGTATAAAAAATCCCTGGTGGAGTATAACAAAGTCCCCTGGTCGAGTAAAACAAAGTCCCCTCAACCGAGTATAACAAAGTCCCCTGATCGAGTAAAACATATCCCCTGATCGAGTATAAAAAAGTCCCTGGTGGAGTATAACAAAGTCCCCTGGTCGAGTATAGCAAAGTTTTCTAATCGAGTATAACAAAGGACCCTGGTTGAGTATAACAAAGTCCTCTGATCAAGTATAACAAAGTCCCCTAATCGAGTAAAACAAAGTCCCCTGATCGAGTATAACGTATCCCCTGATCGAGTATAACAAAGTCCTCTGGTCGAGTATAACAAAGACCCCTGAACGAGTATAACAAAGTCCCCTGGTCGTGTATAACAAAGTCCAGTGATCGAGTATAACAAAGGCCCCTCATCGAGTATAGCAAAGTCCATTGGTCAAATAGAGAAAAGTCCACTGATCGAGTATGACAAAGTCCCCTGATCAAGTATAAAAAAGTCCCCTCGTCGAGTATAACAAAGCCCCCTGATCGATTATAACAAAGTCCCCAGATCGAGCATAACAATGTCCCCTAATCGATTACAACAAAGTCCCCTATTCGAGTATAACAAAGGGCCCTGATCGAGTAAGACAAAGTCCCCATCGAGCATAACAAAGTCCCCTAATCGATTATAACAAAGTCCCCTGGTCGAGTATAACAAAGTCCCTTGATCGAGTATAACAAAGTCCATTGGTCAAATATAGGAAAGTCCACTGATCGAGTATAACAAAGTCCCAGATCGCGCATAACAAAGTCCCCTGATCGATTATAAAAAGTTCCCTGGTCGAGTATAGCAAAGGGACTGATCGAGTAAGAAAAAGTCCCCTGATCGAGTATAACACTGTCCCCTAATCGAGTATAACAAAGCCCCCTGGGCGAGTATAACAACGTTCCCTGATCGAGTATTACAAAGTCTCATGGCCCAGTATAACAAAGTCCCCTCGAGTATAAAAAAGGCCCTGATCGAGTAAGACAAAATCCCCTGATCGAGTATAATAAAGTCCCCTAATCGAGTATGATAAAGCCGCCTACTCGAGTATAACAAAGTCCCCTGGTCGAGTGTAGCAAAGTCCACTGAAGGAGTATAACAAAGCCTCCACATCGAGTATAAGAAAGTCCCCTGATCGAGTATAACAAAGCCGCTTAATCGAGTATAACAAAGTCCCCTGGTCGAGTATAGCAAAGTCCCCTGTTCGAGTCTAACAAAGTCCCCTTATCGAGTATAACAAATTCCCCTTATCGAATATAACAAAGTCCCCTTATCGAGTATAACAAAGTCCCCTAATCGAGTATAAGAAAGGTCCCTGGTCGAGTATAACAAAGTTCCCTGATCGAGTGTAACAAAAGTCCCCTGATCGAGAATAACAAAGTCCCATAATCAAGTATAAAATATCCCCTGGTCTAGTGTAACAAAGTCCCCTGATCGAGTATAACAAAGTCCCCTAATCAAGTATGACAAAGTCCCCTGATCAAGTATAACAAAGGCCCCTCATAGAATATAACAAAGTCCATTGGTCAAATATAGGAATGTCCACAGATCGAGTATGACAAAGTCCCCTGATCAAGTATAAAAAAGTCCCCTGGTCGAGTATAACAAAGTCCCTTGATCGAGTGTAACAAAAGTCCCCTGATCAAGTATAACAAAACTCCCCTGATCGAGTAAAACAAAGTCCCCTAATCAAGTATAAAAATGTCCCTTGGTCCAGTGTACCAAAGTCCCCTGATCGAGTATAACAATTTCCCCTAATCAAGTATAACAAAGTCCCCTGATCAAGTATAACAAAGGCCCCTCATAGAGTATAACAAAGTCCATTGGTCAAATATAGGAAAGTCCACAGATCGAGTATGACAAAGTCCCCTGATCAGGTATAACAAAGCCCCCTGATCGAGTATAACATATCCTCTGATCGAGTATAACAAAGTCCTCTGGTCGAATATGACAAAGGCCCCTGGTCGAGTATAACAAAGTCCCTTGATCGAGTGTAACAAAAGTCCCCTGATCAAATATAACAAAACTCCCCTGATCGAGTAAAACAAAGTCCCCTAATCAAGTATAAAAATGTCCCCTGGTCCAGTGTAACAAAGTCCCCTGATCGAGTAAAAAAAAGTCCCCTGGTCGATTATAGCAAGTCCCCTGGTCGAGTATAACAAAGCCCCCTCATCGAGTATAACAAAGGCCACTAATCGAGTATAACAAAGTCCCCTTTAGAGTATAACAAAGTCCCCTTTAGAGTATAACAAAGTCCCCTGATCGAGTATAACAAAGTCCCCTAGTTGAGTATAACAAAGTCCCTTGATCAAGTATAACATATTCCCTGATTGTGTATAACAAAGTCCTCTGGTCGAGTATAAAAAAGTCCCCTAATCGAGTATAACAAAGTCCCCTTGTCGAGTATAGCAAAGTCCCCTCATCGAGTATAACAAAGGCCCCTCATCGAGTATAACAAAGTCCATTGGTCAAGGATAAAAAAGTCCCCTTATCGAGTATAACAAAGTCCCCTAATAGAGTATAACAAGGCCCCTGGTCGAGTATAACAAAGTCCCCTGATCGAGTGTAACAAAAGTCCCCTGATCGAGTATAACAAAGTCCCCTGATCGAGTATAAAAATGTCCCCTGGTCCAGTGTAACAAAGTGCCCTGATCGAGTATAAAAAAGTTCCCTGGCCCAGTATAATAAAGTCCCTAGATCGAGCATACCAAAGTCCCCTGATCGTTTATAACAAAGTCCCCAGGTCGAGTAGAGCAAAGGGCCCTGATCGAGTAAGACAAATTCCCCTGATCGAGTATAACAAAGTCCCATTATCGAGTATAAAAAAGCCCCCTAGACGAGTATAACAAAGTCGTCTGGTCGAGTATAACAAAGTCCCCTAATCGAGTATAACAAAGACCCCTGGTCGACTATAGCAAAGTCCCCTGGTCGAGTATAACAATGCCTCCTCATCGAGTATAACAAAGTCCCCTAATCAAGTATAACAAAGTCTTCTAATCGAGTATAACAAAGACCCTGGTCGAGTATAACAAAGTCCCTTAATCGAGTATAACAAAGTCCCCTGGTCGACTATAGCAAAGTCCCCTGGTCGAGTATAACAAAGGCCCCTCATCGAGTATAACAAACTCCATTGGTCAAGTATAAAAAAGTTCCCTGGTCGAGTATAACAAAGTCCCCTAATCGAGTATAACAAAGCCCCCTTTTCGAGTATAGCAAAGTCCCCTGATGGAGTATGACAAAGCCTCCTGATCGAGTATAACAAAGTCCCCTAATCGAGTATAACAAAGCCCCCTGTTCGAGTATAACGAAGTCCCTTATCAACAATTCTTATCGAGTATATAAAAGTCCTTTATCGAGTATAACAAAGTCCCCTAATCGAGTATAACAAAGGCCCCTGGTCGAATATAACAAAGTTCCCTGATCTAGTGTAACAAAAGTCCCCTGATCGAGAATAACAAAGTCCCCTAATCGAGCATAAAAATGTCCCCTGGTTCAGTGTAACAAAGTCCCCTGATCGAGTATAACAAAGTCCCCTAATCAAGTATAACAAAGTCCCCTGATCGAGTTTAACAAAGTCCCCTGTTCCTAGTATAACAAAGCCCCCTGGACGAGTATAACAAAGTCCCCTGAACCGAGTATAACAAAGTCCCCTGATCGAGTAAAACATATCCCCTGATCGAGTATTAAAAAGTCCCTGGTGGAGTATAACAAAGTCCCCTGGTCGAGTATAGCAAAGTCCCCTCATCGAGTATAACAAAGGCCCCTCATCGAGTATAACAAAGTCCTTTGATCAAGTATAACAAAGTCCCCTAATCAAGTATAACAAAGTCCCCTAATAGAGTATAACAAAGGCCCCTGGTCGAGTATAACAAAGTCCCCTGATCGAGTGTAACAAAAGTCCCCTGATCGAGTATAAAAAAGTCCCCTGATCGAGTATGAAAATGTCCCCTGGTCCAGTGTAACAAAGTGCCCTGATCGAGTATAAAAAAGTTCCCTGGCCCAGTATAATAAAGTCCCTAGATAGAGCATACCAAAGTCCCCTGATCGTTTATAACAAAGTCCCCCGGTTGAGTATAGCAAAGGGCCCTGATCGAGTAAGACAAAGTCCCCTGATGGAGTATAATAAAGTCCCATGATCGAGTATAAAAAAGCCCCCTAGACGAGTATAACAAAGTCGTCTGGTCGAGTATAACAAAGTCCCCTGGTCGAGTATAGCAAAGTCCCCTCATCGAGTATAACAAAGCCTCCTAATCGAGTATAACAAAGTCCCCTGATCGAGTATAACAAAGTCCCCTGTTCGAGTCTAACAAAGTCCCCTTATCGAGTATAACAAATTCCCCTTATCGAGTATAACAAAGTCCTCTTATCGGGTATAACAAAGTCCCCTAATCGAGTATAACAAAGGCCCCTGGTCGAGTATAACAAAGTTCCCTGATCGAGTGTAACAAAAGTCCCCTGATCGAGAATAACAAAGTCCCCTAATCGAGCATAAAAATGTCCCCTAGTTCAGTGTAACAAAGTCCCCTGATCGAGTATAACAAAGTCCCCTAATCAAGTATAACAAAGTCCCCTGATCGAGTTTAACAAAGTCGCCTGATCGAGTATAACATATCCTCTGATCGAGTATAACAAAGTCCTCTGGCCGAGTATGACAAAGTCCCCTGATCGAATATAACAAAGTCCCCTGGTCGAGTATAACAAAGTCCCCTGATCGAGTATAACCAAGGCCCCTCATCGAGTTTAGCAAAGTCCATTGGTCAAATTTAGGAAAGTCCACTGATCGAGTATAACAAAGTCCCAGATCGAGCATAACAATGTCCCCTGATCGATTATAACAAAGTCCCCTGGTCGAGAATAGCAAAGGGCCCTGATCGAGTAAGACAAAGTCCTCTGATCGAGTATAACAATGTCCCCTAATCGAGTATAACAAAGCCCCCTGGACGAGTATAACAAAGTTCCCTGATCGAGTTTAACAAAGTCCTATGATCGAGTATAATAAAGTCCACTGGTCCAGTATAACAAAGTCCCCTGATCGAGTATAACATATCTCCTGATCGAGAATTACAAAGTCGCCTGGCCCAGTATAACAAAGTCCCCAGATCGAGCGTAACAAAGTCCCCTGA
>NW_024754021.1:0-43393 GCF_018991925.1 Homarus americanus
CAAACAAAGACTACTCTCTAGAACAAACTTCACCACTCACAGAACAGTATGAAGAACACTCATATCAATGAAAAAAGGAGAAAAGAACACCGATAATAATATGAAAGAAGAAAGAAGAACACTTATGACATTATGAAGGAAATAAGAACACTCATAACATTGTGAATAACATAACGAAGAACAAAATCACAGTCTCTCATTAGGTTAATGGGGATCAGCGCTCATAGAGTTATTGATGTAACTGTCTTGATCATAACACAAAACAATATGAAGAACATGAAGAACAATATTAAGATGATGAAGAACATGAAGAACAATATTAAGATGATGAAGAACAGGAAGAACAATACAATTATGATGAAGAACAATATTAAGATGATGAAGAACAGGAAGAACAATATTAAGATGATGAAGAACAGGAAGAACAATACAATTATGATGAAGAACAATATTAAGATGATGAAGAACAGGAAGAACAATATTAAGATGATGAAGAACAGGAAGAACAATACAATTATGATGAAGAACAATACTAAGATGATAAAGAACAGGAAGAACAATACAATTATGATGAAGAACAATACTAAGATGATAAAGAACAGGAAGAACAATACAATTATGATGAAGAACAATACTAAGATGATGAAGAACAGGAAGAACAATACAATTATGATGAAGAACAATACTAAGATGATGAAGAACAGGAAGAACAATACTAAGATGATGAAGAACAATACTAAGATGATGAAGAACAGGAAGAACAATACAATTATGATGGAGAACAATACTAAGATGATGAAGAACAGGAAGAACAATACTAAGATGATGAAGAACAGGAAGAACAATACTAAGATGATAAAGAACAGGAAGAACAATACTAAGATGATAAAGAACAGGAAGAACAATACTAAGATGATGAAGAACAGTACTAAGATGATAAAGAACAGGAAGAACAATACAATTATGATGAAGAACAATACTAAGATGATAAAGAACAGGAAGAACAATACAATTATGATGAAGAACAATACTAAGATGATGAAGAACAGGAAGAACAATACTAAGATGATAAAGAACAGGAAGAACAATACAATTATGATGAAGAACAATACTAAGATGAAGAACAGGAAGAACAATACTAAGATGATGAAGAACAGGAAGAACAATACAATTATGATGAAGAACAATACTAAGATGAAGAACAGGAAGAACAATACTAAGATGATGAAGAACAGGAAGAACAATACAATTATGATGAAGAACAATACTAAGATGATGAAGAACAGGAAGAACAATGCAAAGATAATAAGAACAATTGACTATTAATTATCAGTATAGCATGTCGTCTCTATTTTGTTTGCAGTATAATGTATGTGTGTGGATATGTCCGTGTTGTATAATGTATGTGTGTGGATATGTCCGTGTTGTATAATGTATGTGTGTGGATATGTCCGTGTTGTATAATGTGTGTGGATATGTCCGTGTTGTATAATGTATGTGTGTGGATATGTCCGTGTTGTATAGTGTATATGTGGAATGTACGTTTTGATGTGAAACCTAACCTAACCTAACCTAACCTAACCTACAGTACTGTATATTTTTAGCGTCTTGGGGGTGTAAATACGTCTTTTGCCTAACTGTAGGTGAGCGGCTCTGTGTCAGGTGGTGGACTGATGGCCTCTCTCTCTCTCTCTCTCTCTCTCTCTCTCTCTCTCTCTCTCTCTCTCTCTCTCTCTCTCTCATGGTCCTCCTAGTCTCTCTCTTTTATTTTCTCTCTCTTAATCCAAAACAGCCCACACCACTCTTTCTCTCTCTGACTAAAGTCTGCCATGGTCCAACACACACACACTACTACTACTACTGTCACTACTGTCACTCGGAATCGAGTATGACGATCATCCAGTTATTATACAATGATATGAGTTATTTAGGATGTACACCTAGGTTGGTGAGGTCTGAGGTGACCGACAGGGTCAATCACAGATGATGCATACGTGTGGGGGGGGGGGTTACATCTAGTGCGGGAAGGGTGGCGGCAGCGTCTTTCCGGAGTTGGCGCTTGTCTGCCTCGGTATGCAGTCGGGCTAACTCGAAAGTATTGACACCTTCTTGTGTGGTGATCCTCCAAGCGTTACAGTGTGGAGTAATTGTCTCCGAGGTGAGGGGGTCGATTTGGCACATATAATATTCGTTAGGTGACTGTAAAGTAACTGCTTTGGAAGTCTACTGTCGTCCATGCGTGTAACATGGCCAGTCCAACGTACAGTAGTTGTTCATGGATAATGGTAGCCTCGATGCTCCTGCAGTTGGTGTCAGCATGAGTACTGGCATTTCTTCTTTTGTCTTCCCAGCAAACTCTGAGGATGGAACGTAGACTACATTGGTGAAAGTTTTCAAGTTCCTTGAGGTGCCTCCTGTATGTGACCCATGTCTCTCTGCCATATAGCAAGGTGGGCAGGACCAGTGCCCGACACAAGTGTAACTTTGCTGATAGCTTCAGCTCTCTACAGCTGAAGACACGGGTACGGAGTCTGTCAAAGGCTTGAGATGCACATCTGATGTGATAGTGAATCTCTTCATATATGTCCGCGGTGGTGGACAGGTGGGAGCCGAGATACTGAAAGTGGGTAGCATTAGAGAGGGTAGTGCCGTTAAGCTGGATGGATGGTGGAAGTGTGGCTGAACCAGGGGCAGGCTGAAAGAGAATCTGAGTCTTACTTACATTCACCTTAAGGCCGAAATGTGCATACGCATCTGCATAGGTGTTCAGGATCTCCTGTAGGTCTCATTCAGTGTGAGCGACAAGGGTGAGGTCGTCTGCATACTGAAGTTCAGAAATGGAAGGTGCCGACACCTTTGTTCCTGCCTGGAGTCGTCTTATGTAGAAGAGATCCTTCATCCGGTACTCGATGCACAATTCGTCTGCTAAATTGGCACTGGCACGAGTAAGGAAGGCAGCCAAGAAAATGGAAAAGAGAGATGGTGCAAGTAGACATCTTTTTTTTACCCCCATTTGGATGAGGAAGAACTCAGACTGGGTACCATTGTGTAGGACAGTGCCGTTCATGCCATCGTGGTGTTGCCTCACAATAGCAATGAATTTGGTGGGTAGCCAAAACGGCTGAGGGTCCAACAGAAGGCTTCCCTGTTGACTGAATTGAAGGCCTTGGTTAGGTTGATGAAGGCCATGTACAAGTCAAGACACTGTTCTCTGCACTTTTCCTGCATTCGGCGGGCAGCAAAGATCATATCAGTGGTGCCACGTGATGGTCTAAAGCCACATTGAGATTCTGGGAGGAAGTTTTCCACCTCAGGAAGAAGTCTGTTTAGGAGGACTCGGGCGATAATCTTGCCAGCTGCAAAGAGCAGCGATATCCCACTGTAGTTGCCAGAGTCTGACCAGTCTCCCTTGATCTTATAAATATTGACGATGGAGGCGTCTTTAAGGGCTTGGGGATTTCCTCTTTTTCCCAGAATTATATTTTCCAGGAGAGAGAGGAGACGGCTAGTAAGCAGAGATTCTCCTATTTTATACACCTCGACTGGGATTCTATCAGGCCCTGAGGCTTTGTTATTTTTCATCTGTTTGATGGCAGTAACTACCTCATCCAGGGATGGAGGATAACTGAGGTGGGTCAGCTCTAGATGTTGAGGGACCTCCTGGGTAGTCAGGACATCCACATCGGTGTTCCAGTTGAGCAGCGAATGGTAGTGCTCTTTCCAGCGCTGATGGATGCCTTTTTCGTCTTTAATTAGGGAGTTACCATCGAATGAGTGAGGGGGGGCTGTGCCATGAGTGATTGGCTCATAAAATTTTTAAGTGGAATTGAAAAATTCGTGCATCTTGTGCTGATCTGCAAGTTTTTGCAAATCACATGCTTTATTTTTAAATCAGTCATTCTTTAGTTGCGAAGTTCGTACTGGGCTGCCGCTTTCTTCTTGCAAAAGGTGTCAGCCTTAGTCCAAGACTGAGGGTTGTTCTGCTAGTCAGTTAAAGCAGCACGTTTATCATCAATGAGTACAGTACATTGGTTGGTTTCCTGGTCATTTTCATCACACCAGTCCTGGTGTATTCTTTCTATCTGACCGAGGGTTTCTCTGCAGGTTTTTGTCATGACAATTTCAAGAATACCCCATTTGGCACTGGGGTTTGTGTTGTTTGTTGTCGGGTTGTTTATCAACCCATGTTCGAGCTGCTCTCTGAAAGCATGTGCTTTGTGCTACCACTGGATCCTCCAGGCGCTTAATGTGAAAACCTCTTCTGGAGGCTTGTTGCCTTTGCCATTTTGGGGCGACGTGAAGTGAGAGTTTGATCAGTGTCACAGTGGTCTGAGCTATACATTGCTCGGGTGATGAGGACATCTCGGCGATCTCTTTCTCTGAAACTGATGTCAGTGTTTGGATCGTGGATGTTCCCACGAACCCTTGAGCTTGTCGGCCTGCATAAACAGTGTATTGGTGTTGGTGAGGTTGTGTGCAGCACACTTGCTGAGGAGTAGGCCGTTGGGATTACACTTGCCTAGCCCATTTCTCCCTATGGTTCCCTGCCAAATGTCAGCATCTCTGCCAACTCTGGCATTGAAGTCACCAAGGAGCACAACCTTATCTTCTCTAGGGATAGAGGTTAGCACTCTGTCAGGGTCGGCATAAAAGGCCTTGATGTCATCCTCTGCATCTAATGCTGGGGCGTATGCACTGATGAAAATGGCATGACGTGAGCGTTTCAATGGGACTCTGAGCGTCATGAGGTGATCGTTGATCCCAACAGGCATTTCAGTTAGCCTGTGTAGGATGCGTTGGTGGATGGTAAAGCCAACTCCATAAATGCAGTTTCTCTCTGCAGCAGGCTTACCCTTCCAGAAAAAGGTATAGCCAGAACCCCGTTCTGTGAATTGACCCTCGTCTGGGAGCCGGGACTAACTAATGGCTGCTATGTCGATTTTATACCGAGCCAGCTCTTTTGCCACAAGGATGGTTCTTCTCTCAGGATGCGCATTTGTGCAGAGTTGTGACTAGAGACTCCCGGCAGTCATCTCTGCCTGTCCTCGTCGCCACTTCGCCACTTGTCCGTCGCCATAGGACTTTTTGGGGTAAGGGGGTTAGGATGATGATGGCTGCGTGTGAGTTTATTTATGTGATGAGGCAGGAGCGCAGTGGTGCAAGTGTTGCAACGACTGGGGAGAGGGAGAGTTGCAATGGACTGCCGATAGCCCAGTTTGTTGGGTTTCGCCTTAGTAGCCTGTCCATCATGCATTGCCTTCGTCCGCCGGTGTAGTCGTTGGGTTCCCATGGAAGTCACCTCTTCCGCCTGTATAGCCGTTGGTGTCGTGTTGGGGGTCTGTAAACATGTCTGCTTGATGCGGGGCTCCATCGCAGATTTTTCGTTCTGGGTTTAATCCGCAAGGCAGCGGAGCAGTATTTGGTAGGTGCCAGGATGTGTCCACGTGCTAGTTGGCCCATGCACCGTCCCTCTGGGGCCCACTGCTACTCCGAGATCTCCTGCTGGTCTAGCTTGGGCCCTCGAGGCACCCAATTACCGTGTGTTGTCACGAGGAGGCACAGCAGGACTAGATGGTGAAGAGGCTGTGTACTGGCAGGGAAAGACTTGTGCAAGTTGCTTCCCTGTTCACCACGAGGGCTAGCCAGCGGCGGTAGCTGAAAGCGAGAGGAAGCAAGCAGTGCTTACACCTTAACACTAACATAATGCTGCCACACTAGACGCATTACACCACCTTGTGCGCGCGCACACACACACACACACACACACAACTATGCAGACAATCACCTGAGATAATGTCCAGCAGAGTCGCATGGCTTGTTATGCTACACGTACGTTGTGTGAACAGTTAACAGGTGTGTGTGTAATAATCCTCTCTGTTACTCGATATTGGTCAAACTTCATGTAAATCGATGACGGGGGGAAGATGAGGGGATGAGAAAGAGGCAGAGGGAAGGAAGAAGAGAGAGAGGGGATGAAGGAGAGGAAGGGGAAGAAGAGGAAAAAGGAAGAAAAGGGGAAGAAAAAGGAAGGAAGGAGAAGAAGGAGAGGGAGGAGGGGTGGAGGAAGGAGAGGAGGAGAAGAAGGAAGGAGGGAGGAGGGTGGAGGGAGGAGAGGGAGGGTGGAGTAAGGGGGAGGAGGGTGGAGTAAGGAGAGGAGGAGTAAGGAGAGGGAGGAGGAGTGGGAGAGGGAGGAGGGGGTGGAGGAAAGAGGAGGAGTGGAGGAGGAGGAGGAGGAGGAGGAGGAGGGAGGAGGAGGAGAGGGAGGAGGAGGGTGGAGGAAGGAGGGAGGAGGGGTGGAGTAGAGGAGGGAGGAGTGGAGGGAAGGAGAGGGAGGAGAGAGAGGAGTGGAGGAAGGAAGGAGAGGAGGAGGGGTGGAGAGGAGAGAGGGAGGGAGGAGGGAGGAAGGAAGGAGAGGAGGTGGAGGAGAGGGAGGAGGGGTGGAGGAAGGGAGAGGGAGGAGGGGTGGAGGAAGGAGAGAGGAGGAGGAGGGTGGAGTGGAGGAAGGGAGGGAGGAGTGGAGGAAGGAGAGGGAGGAGGGGTGGAGGAAGGAGAGAGGAGGGGTGGAGTAAGGAGAGGAGGAGGGGGTGGAGGAAGGAGGAGAGGGAGGAGGGTGGAGGAAGTTCTATCTCAATGGGTTAAGTGAATTGCTTTATACAATTATTATTCATAACATCTCTCTCTCTCTCTCTCTCTCTCTCTCTCTCTCTCTCTCTCTCTCTTCTCTCTCTGTGTGTGTTCACACAAATATCATATACTGTTTGGGTCAATATGTTAATTATATTTTTTGGGGGTCAGGTTTATAATAATAGTATGTAACGTGCATCAATAATAATAATAATAATAATTGGTCAGCAGCATTAGTGTATACAACAAGGAGGAAGCATTACGT
The DNA here is from genome assembly GCF_018991925.1 of Homarus americanus. Taxonomy (NCBI): domain Eukaryota; kingdom Metazoa; phylum Arthropoda; class Malacostraca; order Decapoda; family Nephropidae; genus Homarus; species Homarus americanus. Next base: position 6,890 of record NW_024754021.1, read on the forward strand.
GAGTCGAGGGCGCCATAATTATTACAATGATCCAAAATGTAAATATATTATAATTGTTTGTATGTATATAAACATTTTCCAGCCAACAGTCTGCATGTTTTAGAGAGTCCATTGTGGTGTGGAGGATCGCCCTGTGAGCCCATTATGGTCAGGGTTATATTAGTGGCCCAAGTATGGATACAAAGCTTTAACAGACGCGCCTGTAGGTCAGGTTACCCTGGGTGGGGGACGCCTGTGTTGTAATGATCTGCTCTCCCAGTAACGTGGATTACCTCTTCTTTCATACATACCCGCGCTGGTTCCTCCTCCTCCTGCCCTGTCCCCCACAACCATGTAAGTGCCATTGTACCAGGCATTGTGTTCCTCCTGCTGTCTGTCTGTGCTAACACTTTTTGCTAGCTCTCTCTCTCTCTCTGACACACACGCACATATCCATCCTTCTCATTCATTATCATGTACGAATATGTTATTTTTTTTACTGTATTTAGCTTGTTGTTATTGTACCTTAAGTCATCTATTCATATTTACCATTGTTATAGACTATGTGCTTAGTGCGTTCTAACAACAACTTAGTTCACAATATAACTCACTCTACCGGATACACCCTTCTCCCCTCAGCATACATCAGTTCATCATTTTATAATTATAATGTATTCTCAGTTGTTCTTGACGCTCATTTCTTCCTCTACAATGTCCCATCTCTGTATAGTCCTCTCACTCTACTGTTCAGTAAACTCTTACTTTTGAAAACTGGCTCAGTCTCATCAGTGTGTGTCAGTCAGGGAACACAACACATCCGGCGGCTGATTCACTGCCTTACTTGTGCTCTTTGTTTGTGAGAACATCATAATGAAGGAAGTGTTGTTCAGAGGTTATTGTGAGTTAGCAGAGAGAGATAATGTATGTGACGGTGACCACCACTACTACTTTCTCACACCTCTACTGTTGCCTTCACCCCAGATGCTTCACACATTGTTTGTCCTCATTGTAATAATCACACACACGATCCCACAATTTGTCCTCCTTCTCCTCTTCTTCACCATCACCACAGAATCCCCATACCCTCTCTCCCATGGTAGGTTTGTGTCGCTTACGAGTGGGTTTATGTCCACTCCAGAGATACATTGTTCAGTCTGCATCTGTACCAACTGAAGCTATACTGAGGTGGGCTGATTGTGGTCCGAAGTAGTGACACGTCTCTCTCGCTCTCTCCCTGCACCCCTGCTACACAGCAATCTTCTCTCCCTGCCAGTATTCCCTCCTTGCTATACCCCCATCTCCCTCTCCCTGCTAATGAGACTTTTTACACCCTGTACACTGTCCTGTATCAAATCTTAGTTCCCAGACTACTGAGAGCCCGGGGAGTACAGTCTACTGACGGACTACAGTACACCTTCCTTAATGACTCTCCTCTTCCTCTGACCACCTGCTCATCTCCTCCTGTACACGGACACACACACACACACACACACACACACACACACACACACACACACACACATAAAATGTTGCGCATCAATGCTTTGTACAGTGCTGATGATAAAATACTTGGTACAATGATGGTCACTTGCTTTGCAACACGCTGGTCCACCGCTTATTGCTATGCAGTCCCCTACAGTGGACCGTAACATGCTGGCTGTCAGCTTCTCTGTTCAAGAAGAATTTTAGCGCTGCCTTTGTAACCTTCAAGACCAGTGACTATGTGCAGATAAATCCTTTTATAGTTCTCATGGAACCTTTGGTGTTGTATAGGCGGTCGAGTGGATACAGAGCTTGACTCCTGTTCCACGGGTCGGCCGTTCGATCCCCGGGTACTCCCAGTTTAACCAACTGTAAATGCGGTCGAGAGCAATACCGGCCGTGCTGCCTCCCTTTGTACCGAAGGCTTAGTATACTGTACAGTATCCACACGTCCCTAACGGGCAGTCATGCCTATGGGACCCACTTTCACTACTCCAGTAACGTTGGTGTGTCGGTGTACATAGTTCTGGTCAACACGTTTATCAGAGCTGCTGTTTTATCCATTACATGTATAGGGTACATAGTGATGTTACAGCGTCAGCCTCCCGCCCAGTGGTCACAGTCTGGTATCACCAAACACTAATTACTACTACTAATTATGACAATAACAATAATTAATAATAATAATAGTCAACTTCGCTTCAGTGTGTGTGTGTGTGTGTGTATTTAATGCTTTGGCTGCGTGACTGCTCCAGCAAGTGTACTGAACTGTTATATATGTTTTTGTACTTGTGATTGTTTTCGTTTTAATATATTTGTATTTGTCAGCATTTTGAATATGTGATTTATTATTTTCTGATAAAGCCAAAAAGAAACAAAACCAAGCCATGAGAGAGACAGTGATGTTGATCAGAGATGCCCTCGTCTGTTTCTCCCCCACAGCTATAGACCCACACCCCTTCGTCGACGAGTGCCCCTACGCCGGGTATTGTCTCAACGGGGGGACCTGTATGATGTTCAGGATCGTCGGCGAGCTAGTTTGTCAGTGAGTATCCTCAGTACCTGTACCTGCCCCTACTGTACCCTCTACTGTACCTATACCTACTGTACCTGTACTTGTACCTACTGCAACCTGTACCTGCCCCTACTGTACCTACTGTACCCTCCTCTACTGTACCTGCCCCTACTGTACCCTCTACTGTACCCTCCTCTACTGTACCTGCCCCTACTGTACCCTCTACTGTACCTCCTCTACTGTACCTGCCCTGTACTGCCCTCCTGTACCTGCTGTACCTACTGTACCCTACTGTACTGTGCCCCCTCTACTGTACCTGTACCTACTGTACCTGCCCCTACTGTACCTGTGTACCCTACTGTACCTGTACCCTCCTCTGTACCTGCCCCTACTGTACCTGTGCTACTGTACCTGCCCCTACTTTACCCTATACTTTCTGTACCTGTTACTGACAGTACCAGCACTAGTGACAGTAACAGCACTAGTGACAGTACCAGCACTAGTGACAGTACCAGCACTAGTGACAGTACCAGCACTAGTGACAGTACCAGCACTAGTGACAGTACCAGCACTAGTGACAGTACCAGCACTAGTGACAGTATCAGCACTAGTGACAGTACCAGCACTAGTGACAGTACCAGCACTAGTGACAGTACCAGCACTAGTGACAGTATCAGCACTAGTGACAGTACCAGCACTAGTGACAGTATCAGCACTAGTGACAGTACCAGCACTAGTGACAGTACCAGCACTAGTGACAGTACCAGCACTAGTGACAGTACCAGCACCAGTGACAGTATCAGCGCTAGTGACAGTACCAGCACAGTACCAGCACTAGTGATAGTACCAGAACTAGTGACAGTACCAGCACTAGTGACAGTACTTGCATCAGTGTGAGGGAAAACATTATGTGAGTTGTGCTGCCAGGCTTACCTCACTCACTCCTAACTCTGTACGTGTTAATTTATGTTGAAATTCAGAAGTTGACTTGATAATGTTTAGGTAATTTATGAAAAAAAATACTTGTGTAGTAATATGATGAAAGTTTTCTAATTAAATATAGTGTAGGCTCTGTGTATGTATGTGTGTTTGTATGTGTGTTTGTAGGCTGTGTATGTGTGTATGTTTGTATCTGTGTTTATATGTGAGTAGGTTTGTGTATATGTCAGCCTATTGCTTGATGTAATGGTCTTGTGTACCCACAGGTGTGCAGAAGGCTACAAGGGTCAGCGGTGCCAGGAGAAGGAAGTTTACCCAACGTTTAGTGAGTAAATCAGCTGAGTGTTGGAATGACTAACTGTCGTTCTTCTACTCTTCCTTGTGTTGTACTGTGTATCATTTTGTTGCGTTTACGGCTTTAGTGAGTATTTATATACCTTCAGAATTTTGCATCTAACTTGTTTTATTATTATTATGTGCAAGAAATAACGTAGTTATGCATTATGTTGTGGACGCATTTAATGTTATTGATGGGAATTAGCTGTTGGAAATTGATTGCATGATGATTGATGATGATGATAATGATGTTGTTGTTGTTGTTCTTATTGACATGCCACGTTCGTGGAGTATGCCTGAGGCAGGACCTGTGTGTGTGTCCTTACTGTAAGTGAACCAAACATGTTCACTCAAACAATTATTTAGTTCATACTATATATATATATATATATATATATATATATATATATATATATATATATATATATATATAGTGTGTTTCCTTCACTACCAAGAGAGTTTATATGGTGAAAGTGGTGCAGGTTTGATCGCCTTGTCTTCAGACCAGAAGGTAATATCTCACTCCTGCCTCAGGTTAACCTCCCCAAACAAAATAAAGATCTAAATGCTTAGGGCTGACGGCGCTTCATGATAAGCTGCTTTGGTGGTGTGTTATTAACACAGAGTAACAAGGAGCACCTCGGACGTTGTGTTACTGGAGTCAAGTATCAACATACACTCCTTGGCAGTATACAGTACCAATGGGTACATAACCCCACTCATCAAGGCAGCTGATAACACCTATTGCTCATTTTATCTTTACATGCAATATGGATATACATTTTAAGCCAATATTTATTTTCAATTGATTATCGCATTAAATATATCTTGCTGTCTCTTTATATTTCCTGATGAGCGGTCTTGGCATGTTCAGTACCTGTGACCTAAGAACCTGCTTGTTGCGTGTGGTTTTCACTTACCGCTGCATCACACGAGAGAGGGTCCCATCCTGGCCTCACACCACACACACATTATGCTAAAATAGTCATTGCTGCCAGTCTTTAAGTCTTCAGCGTGCTCTCTACACCCCAGCAGGGCTAAAAACATGACCCCAGATAACACTCCCTCACCCCAAATAACACTCCCTCACCCCACATAACACTCCCTCACCCCAGATAACACCCCCTCACCCCAGATAACACTCCTTCACCCCAGATAACACTCCTTCACCCCAAATAACACTCCCTCACCCCACATAACACTCCCCCACCCCAAATAACACTCCCTCACCCCAAATAACACTCCCCCACCCCAAATAACACTCCTTCACCCCAGATAACACCTTCACCCCACATAACACTCACCCCAGATAACACTCCCCACCCAAATAACACCTCACCCCAAATAACACCTCACCCCAAATAACACCCCCTCACCCCAGATAACACTCCACCCCACATAACACTCCTCACCCCAAATAACACTCCCTCACCCCAAATAACACTCCTTCACCCCAGATAACACTCCTTCACCCCAGATCCTTCACCCCAGATAACACCCCTCACCCCAAATAACACTCCCCCACATAACACTCCTCACCCCAGATAACACTCCCCTCACCCCAGATAACACTCCCTCACCCCAGATAACACTCCTTCACCCCAGCACCCCAGATCCTTCACCCCAGATAACACACCTTCACCCCAGATAACACCCCTCACCCCAAATAACACTCCCCACCCCACATAACACTCCTCACCCCAGATAACACTCCTTCACCCCAGATAACACTCCTTCACCCCACTCCCTCACCCCAGATAACCTCCCCACCCAAATAACACTCCCTCACCCCAAGATAACACTCCTCACCCCAGATAACACTCCCCCACCCCAAATAACACTCCCTCACCCCCAAGATAACACTCCTTCACCCCAGATAACACTCCTTCACCCCACATAACACTCCTCACCCCAGATAACACTCCTTCACCCCAGATACCCCCACCCCAATAACACTCCTCACCCCAGATAACACCTTCACCCCACATAACACTCCCTCACCCCAATAACACCCCACCCCACACACTCCTCACCCCACATAACACCTTCACCCCAGATAACACTCCCCAACCCCAAATAACACCTTCACCCCAGATAACACCCCTCACCCCAAATAACACCTCACCCCAGATAACACTCCTTCACCCCAAATAACCTCCCTCACCCCACATAACACTCCCCCACCCCAAATAACACTCCCTCACCTCAAATAACACTCCACCCACATAACACTCCCTCACCCCAAATAACACTCCCCCACCCCAAATCTCACCCAGATAACACTCCAGATCACTCCCCACATAACACTCCCTCACCCCAGATAATAACCTTCACCCCAGATAACACCCCCTCACCCCAAATAACACTCCCCACCCCACATAACACTCCTCACCCCAGATAACACTCCTCACCCAAGATAACACCTCACCCCAAGATAACACTCCCCACCCCAGATAACACTCCTTCACCCCAGATAACACTCCTTCACCCCAGATTCACCCCAGATAACCCCTCACCCCAGATAACACTCCTCACCCAAGATAACACTCCCTCACCCCAAGATAACCCTCACCCCGGATAACTCCTTCAGCACACACACACACACACACACACATCTCTCCCACTCACCCGTCTCCCTCCCACTCATCCATCACCTTCCCACTTGCCCAGTCACCCACTGACCCCCCCTCCTGCTCTCCCTTCACCTTCCCACCTACCACTGTCCCACAATCCCATGCCCACTCACCTGACCATTCAACCCCACTCACCTACCCATTCACCTCCTCACCTCACCCCCACCCCCTCACCCCCACTCACCCTTCACTCCCCCACTCACCTTCCCTTCACCCCCCACTCACCTACCCTTTCATCCCCACTCACCTGCCCACTCACCGACAGCAGGGATCTTAACACACTCTTCTCCCTCCACCAGTGCACTACCGGCGCCCCATTAATCGTCACAGGTCCAGGGTCGGCTTGCTCTAGGGCTGGTAGATATTACAAGTACGTGGCCAGACGCTGTCTACCCCCGTCTGTCTGTTTCTTGTGTGCCACCTTTTGACACTGTCTTGTCCTGTACTGTCTGTCTCATCTTGTTTTGTTCTGTCCAACAAGAAGCTCACAGCTCATCATGTACAGTAAAGAGAGTTTGTGAGAGCTGTACTAACCCTCCGGAGGTACACCTGATTGCGAGGCGACACACCCACCTCACACTTCCTGGTCTGTGTGTAAATTTCTTCACCTGATTTAATATTATTCATTAGTTTAAATCACATTCATAAATCCAACATGAAATATCCTTGAAAAAATCTGGTAGGAACAGTTGCTTGGTGAGTGTGTGACGGTCCATCAGCGAGGGTGTATCTTGTGTACGTTAGTTCCTTTTGTCATAGGCAATAACACCTTCCTAGCTGCGGTTGTTCTACTGTGTGTGTGTGTGTGTGTGTGTGTGTGTGTTAGTGACCACCATCAACACGACTCTGTCTTACACCTCATCACTTGGACGACTGTAAGACAACTTGACGTGACGAAAGACTACTCTGTCATTCAAACTGAGAGACATCATTCTAGTTAGTGGTGAGAGACATCAGTTTAGTGATGTAGGTTTATCACTCAACAGTGTCATTCCAGATAACTACGGTAATGACTTATCACCCCCCCCCCCCTCCCGCGTCCTCAGCGGTTAGTCCTGTCTATAGATGTGAATTGGCTGTCAGTCCTTAATGGTGGGATTTAACACCACAATTACAAATCCTCTTCAGTTCGTTGTATTCGAGGTTAAATTTTCATGGGTTATGGTCAGGTGTAAAGTGTGTTCTCACCTGGAGGAAGAAAATGAGAGTATGTGTAGTGATGTGTCAGCAAGATTCTTACTCGCTTGCCTGCCATGTGGTTCCCAAACATGGATACAAAAATTATGAGTTAGTTTGTCTTGAAAGAAATATAAATACGAGTACAAGGAGTAGAATTGATTAAAAAAAGATTAAATTTATTCTAAAAAAAAAAATATGAGTGGGGGGGGGGGGCGAGGGTTTGGTCAAAAGCAAAAGGTGGGGGACATGTGGAAATGTTTGGGAACCATTGTTGTTGCGTGACGGAGCCATGTTGATAGCGGATTTACACGAGTTCCCATGAAGAGTGATTGGTCTCTCATGAGTTCCTATCCATACACTTACGTCATTCATGAGTTCTCCTGGTAACTAACCATTTCCCCCTGGTCACACGTGAGTTACCCTGGTCACTCATCCTTTTCCCGTGGTCACGCGTGAGTTCCCTGGTCACTCATGAGATAAATACGAAAATTCATTACATATTACATATTTCAACATGAAACTCACAAGTCCAGTATTGTTTTTGTACTGCCAGCCCACCAACACCTCGTGCCACGTCTACACCCTTTATCTCTAATGAACGCTGACATATCGGGATGGACGGATGGTTTTTTGGTGACGTGACAGATAGACAGACAGACAGACTGACAGTCCTGGAAGACGAGCCTCAGCTTGTATGATTACTGACAATAAGTAGTAGTAGCAGTAGTAGTAGCAGTAGTAGTAGCAGTGAAGGTGTGGCTATTGGGGGAGGCTGGAGGCCACGTAAAAAAAAAAAAAAAAAGTAGTAGTAGTAGTAGTAGTAGTAGTAGTAGTAGTAGTAGTAGTAGTAGTAGTAGTAGTAGTATCAACTTTGGTGTAGCTACCCCTGGACGCCTACCTTACCTGACCCCTGGCACCCTTCTGCTACCTAGATATGCCCAAAGCTTCCCCCAACCAGTTCCCAAGTTATTATTATTGAAAAGAAACCCGATAATTGATATTATTGAAAACTTATGTGACGTGTTATCAAACTTTTCGACTTAATGACTGTAATGTATATAGGCTGTTATAGGAGGCAGTGCTGTATATTTTGTTTTTGCTTTTGATTTGTTAATTTAACCTTATTATTAATTTTTATTATAGTTGCTTATTTTTTTAACTGCATTCATTTGTCTTAGAATTTCTTATTAAAGTAATGAGCTAATGTTTGTTAATATGTCTAGCACTGCATGGCTTACACACACTCACACGTACTATTAACATCACCACCACACACTGTTAACATCACCACCACACACTGTTAACATCACCACCACACACTGTTAACATCACCACCACACACTGTTAACATCGCCACCACACACTGTTAACATCACCACCACACACTGTTAACATCACCACCACACACTGTTAACATCACCACCACACCGTTAACATCACCACCACGCCTAAGGCTAATATCATCAATTTCACACGTACCATTAACATCACCACCACACGTATTTGTTTAACATCAGCCACCAATAATACCAGTTAACATCACCACCACACACTGTTAACATCACCACCACACGTACTATTAACATCACCACCACACACTGTTAGCATCACCACCACACACTGTTAACATCACCACCACACGTACTATTAACATCACCACCACACACTGTTAGCATCACCACCACACACTGTTAACATCACCACCACACACTGTTAACATCACAAGTAATGTTATATTGTTTTTAATTAACTAACCAAGTAGCTTTGTGTACTAACCTGTCCAAAACGTGATCCTGTCCCAGTATCCCAGTACACCAATCCCAGTCCCATGATCTTAGTGCCCCATTCCCAGTACCATGCAATCTTACTGCCCTCACCCCAGTACCCATTTGTCACGAGACCCAGTACTCGCATCATCCAGTACTTGCATCTCCCAGTAGCCACTTCCCCCAGTATGAGACCCAGTCCACCAGACTAGTGCCTCCAGGTCTTGGTATCATGCCAAGGTGTGGTGGCAGTATAAGTGTTGGTGTCGCAGGTGCCACTGGAGGCCCCGTACACGCAGGCAGTCTGAGCTCCTACCTGTCGCTGTACCTGGCTGCTCTCCTGGCTCTAGTCTTGCTAACCCTTGGCTTCACCCTCCTAACATGCAGGTACTCCAGGTAAGCCTTGTTAACATGCCGGGGGAGAAGAATTGATACTTCTTTTACCTGCCATCTTCCTCCTCCTCTCCCCCTACTCCTCCTCCTCCTCCTCCTCCTTCTTCCTCTCCTCCTCCTCCTCTTCCTCCCCTCCTCCTCCCTCCTCTTCCTCCCCTCCTCCTCCCTCCTCCTCCTCCTCCTCCTCCTCCTCCTCCTCCTCCTCTTCCTCCTCCCTCCTCCTCCTCCTCCTCCCTCCTCCCCCTCCTCCTCGTCCTCCTCCTCCTCCTCCTCCTCCTCCTCCTCCTCCTCCTCCTCCTCCTCCTCCTCCTCCCTCCCTCCTCCTCCTCCTCTTCCTCCTCCTCCTCCCTCCCTCCTCCTCCTCTTCCTCCTCCCCTTCCTCCTCCTCCTCCTCCCCTCCTCCTCCTCCTCCTCTTCCTCCTCCTCCTCCTCCTCCTGGCTCCTTCCACACCAAATGCCAACGATGGTTTGTTTGGTTGCCGTACAGAGTTGTAATAAATGACTTCAAGTCTATTATTTTCTTAACCACATCACTTACAGCCTGTTCCTCCTACACCCACTGTTCCTCCTACACCCACTGTTCTCCTACACCCACTGTTCTTCCTACACCCACTGTTCTTCCTACACCCACTGTTCTTCCTACACCCACTGTTCCTCCTACACCCACTGTTCCTCCTATACCCACTGTTCCTCCTACACCCACTGTTCCTCCTACACCCACTGTTCTTCCTACACCCACTGTTCTTCCTACACCCACTGTTCCTCCTACACCCCCTCTCTACTGCCTTGAGAGCCTCTCTACTGCTACTAGCGGGGGTTTCTGCCAGCAGAGGGTCGGGAAAATGGAGTCAAAAACAAGCAGGTCCTGGGAAGTAGTGAAATGAAGTTGATAATGTTGAAATAGTTAGCTTGTATTAACAAATATCAGTGTACAAATGTAAAACAGATAGAAACGGGAAGAAATATATTGAGGTTTATTATACTAATAGTAGAAGCTCGTAACAAAATGACCTCAAAGCTCAGGGCCATTGAAGAAGAGAACATAGATATAATTGCATAACGGAAACATGGATAAATTCAAACAGCAAGCATTTTTTAGCAGAATTTCATATTCCAGGATATAACCTATTTAAATTTGATAGAGCAGGAAGGAGAGGGCGGTAGCAGTGCATATCAGTGCCATGAAAAGCCGCACAATCAAAAGATAAAACAACAAATAGCGACAATGAAAAGTATTTGGCAGATTATAGGTGGTGAACCGTGAGTCATTGGAAAGTTACATATGTAATCTCACTAATTTGGAGTAGGAACGATGGTAAATTGCTATGGAGGAAGGAAGAAGGCATCTGATAGAAAATAATGTATGTATTCTAGGTGATTTAACTTTTAGTTTAGATTGGAAAAATCAACTTACGTATAATGAATCTGAAGATTTTCTAGAAGCAGTACAAGAGTGTTTTATGGTCAATTCCAGCAACTCACTCAATTAGAGTGGAAATAATATCCCTATTGAGTCTTTTAGAATAATGAAATTCAGTAAAAGGATTTTGGGATTGGAGACTAACTAGGAAACAGTGATCATAAAGCCATATATTTGGGCAGTATAATATGGATGGCAGGAAGAAGGAAAATTGCCCTTGATCCCGGATTTTAGAAGGCCACCATGTAGCTTAAGGACTTAAGTGATGAGACCCTTATATCAAAGATTAATCCCCACACCTCCCGAAATCTGTCAATTGTAGATGGATAACCTCTGAATTTAATTTAGCAGCTACTTATGAACAATTTATTGCGACAATCAATAATGCCTAAAATAAAACACATCATCCCTAAAAGAAAATTAGATCGACACGAAATCCAACTAAAATATTGAAGGGATTCTTAGGATCTTCTAGGGAAAAAGTAGGTATAGGTATAGAAAAGTTAGAAGAAAAATTGCCTTACTTGGTTACTACTAGAATCCGCACAAGACAGGTAAAAAATGAAATTAGGGAAAGGAAGAGAAAACAGGAAATCAAGGTAGCAAACTAATCGAAAAGGTCCCAAAGCTTTTTATCAACTGTATAAATCAAAGGTTAGAGATATAATAGTCTCTTAAAACTATTTACAGGAGAATGACTGATGATGATAGAAATGTAATGTTGAATAGTGTTGCTATTCGTATTCGCCAAAATGAAAACCTGGTGCTAATAAAGTCGCAGAAGTTCGCAGTAGTGGTAGCTGGATAAAGAGTAGAAAATATGCTGATGAATATCACGAATAATATTAGTAACTATGTCAAAGTAATTAATAAACTGAAGTTTCATAAATCGCCTGGTCCAGACGAGGTATATGCTAGAATATTAAAGAATGGAGATGAGTTGAGTAATCCAGCTGAAGTGTTTTATTTAATAAAGTCAGTTAGGAATCGGGCCTAGGTGCTGGGTGCTTTGGAAACTGGCAAATGTAGTTCCGATTTCAAAAGGTGATAAATCAATAGCATCAAATTAATATCACCATTAGTCTCAGATAATGTCAATCATAGGTAAAGTTGCTAGAGTCAATTATTGCTACAAAAATTGGTGAAGCCAAAATTGGGAAACATCTTTAACTTAATTATTCTTCTTGCGTCGGTTCACTCCAGACGTTTTGTTTGGCCACAAATTTGCTTAGTTTTTTTCTCAGAAGCATATGAAGTGGTAGATAATGATGCTGTCATAATATTATAACTTATTTAGATTTCAGTAAGCATTCGATAGAGTCCTCAAGAGACGATATGGTAGAAGCACAGAATAGTGATCAGTATTAAAATGGATAGCTTCATGGTTAACTTGCAGGAAACAAAGAGTCAGTATTAAATGATTTCAGTGTCGATTAGTGTGGTCAAAAGTGGAGTCTTGTGGGGATCTTATAGGGCCTCATGGTTAGTTATATTCATTAATGATCTTGATTTTAGGGGAACAACTAGTAGGATTAGTAAATTCTGGTAGATAGATACCAAAAATGGGGGAGAGTGATACCAGACAGTGACTTTGAACACCTTCAAAGAGATCAGATACCTTATATGAGTGGTCAGTGAGATCAGCAAACGAATTTTAATACTGATAAAATGCAAGTACTACAGATAGGAAGACGAATACAAACGTTAAGTATAAACCAGGTAACACGAAATAGAAAACTCAGTTTAGAAAAAGATCTAGGTGTATTTGTTAAAGGTACTGATTTAAGTCCTTAGAAATGCATGTAATAGTTGCCCGCACAAGGCAAACAGAGCCCCAAGTTCATATCTAGGTCTGTGAGTAACAGAACTGCTGACGTTATTCTTGAAACTTCACTCTAGCATTATGAGGCCACATGGATTATGTGGTTCTGCCCTGGTGTCCTTATTATAGAATGGACATAGATTCTTTTGAGGAGAGTACAAGAAGAATGACAAAAACAGATCAGGAAGATGTTAGAAACCTCCTATATGAAGAAAGACCGAAAAGCTTTAGAAGGTATCTATTGAGAGGGGAGATAGGGAGGTGCAAGGCGGGGTAAGTGATTAACAAGGGTAAAGTTAAAGATGTTCTAGCTCAGTAATAACGAAAGAACTAGGAACAAATGGCTTTTAAATTAGATAAATTGATTCAGAAAGGATAGGCGGGCAATTGGTTGGTAATAGAGTTGTGGATATGGAATAGTTACTGAGTGCTATAGTAGGATCAGGGACGTGTTAGAGCTTCAAGACGAAGTTGGCAGGGCACATGGAAGTGCTGGATGGTGAAAAGGATCTGCTCTGGTAGCCAGTCGGCCTCCCGTAGTATCCCACTTTCTTATGTTCTTGTTCTTATGTTTTCCCTATACCCACTGTTCCTCCTACACCTGTTCCTCCTACACCCACTGTTCCTCCTACACCCACTGTTCCTCCTACACCCACTGTTCCTCCTACACCCACTGTTCTTCCTACACCCACTGTTCTTCCTACACCCACTGTTCCTCCTACACCCACTGTTCCTCCTACACCCACTGTTCTTCCTACACCCACTGTTCTTCCTACACCCACTGTTCCTCCTACATCCACTGTTCCTCCTACACCCACTGTGTGCACTAGTTAACACAGGTGAGATGACTGTGTGCACTAGTTAACACAGGTGAGATGACTGTGTGCACTAGTTAACACAGGTGAGATGACTGTGTGCACTAGTTAACACAGGTGAGATGACTGTGTGCACTAGTTAACACAGGTGAGATGACTGTGTGCACTAGTTAACACAGGTGAGATGACTGTGTGCACTAGTTAACACAGGTGTTAGGAAACAGGTAAGTCTCACTATGTATTGCCTCGTAGTCGTGCCTGGCATGATGCATGTTCGTACACTCGCTGGCTTCTTATCATACTGTATAATAGTGTTTTATTGCATTTTTTTCTATAAATTTATAAATAGTTTTGTAATCCAATGATTCGTATTGTATTTGTATCATTACATTAAATTCTGCTAACCATTAATTATTTGTTTCCTGAATGAATATTAAAGATTAATTAAACTTAACAGTATCCTAAATCATTGTAATCACGTTAAAGTGTGTAAAGATGTTGTTGGTCCCACAGATCGCAGTTGTCACGGGCCACTGAGAAACATCCGTCACTCACACGGTCGTCGATGTCCACGCAATCAGCCGGCGGCCCTGTGGGAGTTGCTGCAGCAGACCCTCGCCCGCAAGCACAAGGTGTCTCCGTGGACCAAGACACAACTCCTGAGCTGGTCTCCCACCCACACAGGGAGCGCTTACTGGCTCCATTACATGCGTCCTGCCCAACACTCTCAAACTCGACCCCAAAGCAGAGGGAACAACAAGACAGCGCCCACCCTCAGTGGTCCTGGGCCTACGACCAGTGGCCTCCTGCAGCCTCCCTCCTCCCCAGGATTCCTTCCGCTGCCCCACACAACCGAGCATCCAGAGGTATTAGATTCTCTTCTTCCCGACCTCGATCGTTCGCATGTTACCAGGCGCAGAGATCCCGTAGGTCTCTCAATGCCACCCTCGAGTCCTCCGGCCGCATCTCAGCCAGTACCTACTCGAACACACGGCCTTCGACTGACCACTCCACCCAGCTCTCTAATGAGGAGCGTCAAACATGACGCTGTACAAGACCCACAGCTGGATATCCTCCTACATTCACCTCCTCCACAGCTTAGTGAGGACAGTGAGAGTGAATATGCACACCACATCCGCTATAAGAGTCGGCTACGGCGCCGTCACCACCACAGGCACCATCTTACAGACCCGAGGGATCGACCTCCGCACAATAGTTTGGAAGAAGCTCATGTACCACAATTTACTAGACCGACGGGGGACCAGAGAATGACGAGTTGGTCTGGATTGGTCCCTCAAGGTAAACCCCAGCACCCCGTCTTCTCTCTACCTGACCACGCCCCGCCAGCACAACCAACGACAGTGACGCCCTTATTCCACACAGGGGCATTATCAGGTAGAGGAGCTAGTACGCGGCTGATGTACTGAGAAGTGATAACATAATACATAACAAACCAAAACGAACCCAACAAAACCTAACCAAACCTATCAAGGATACCTATCCTGACCCATCCTAACCTAACCTAACCCATTCCAACCTCGCCTAACTAAAGCAAACTAAACCTATCAAGGTAACCTAACCTAACCTATCCTAACCTAACCTAACCTAACCTAACCTAACCTAACCTAACCTAACCTTTAGTTGATAATCTTTCTTCCCTTTTTTTCGCCACAATGTTGCTTCACTCGCTGTCTTTTACAGGTACTTTAACAGGCACTCTTCGGTGGATTTGACATCCTGTGTACCGCTGTGCAGGATGTGGGCTCGTACCACTCGTCTTGCCCGCAGTGCCCATCATTTCCCTGTGGATGTCGGTCACACTAGAATAACCCGTTATAGTACCTCCTTCTTTCTTTACACAGCCAAACTGTGGAATGCTCTGCCTTCTTCTGTGTTTCCATGCTCATACATTCTGTCTCACTTCAAAAAGCTGGTTTTCCGGCATCTTTGTGGTGTAGATTAATATAATCTTTTTCTTTTCTAATTTTAATTTCTTTTTACTCTTATGGTTCTTGTATATCATCTTCCATTAGGAAATTAAATACCATAAACTAACAAGCCGAAATTATGTCACCTACACGACCAATCTGATAACACCACAACCACTTATACCAGTACACCACTACTACACCACCACTACTCCCACCAGTGCACCACCACTACTCACACCACTACTACACCACCACTACTCACACCACTACACCACCACTACACCACCACAACTCAAACCACTACACTCACAACACCACTACACTCCACACCACCACCACACACCACCACTACACACACCACCACTACACCACCACTACACCACCACTACCTCACACCACCACTACACCACCACTGCTCACACACCACTACACCACCACTACACTCACACCACCTCTACTCACTACACCACCCTACTCACACCACTACACCACCCTCTCAAACCACTACACTCACACCACCACTACACCACCACTACACTGACACACCACTACACCACCACACACTCACACACCACACACCACCACTACACTCACACCACCACTACACCACCACTACACTCACACACCACTACACCCACTACACTCCACCACCACTACACCACCACTACACTCACACCACCACTACACCACCACTACCTCACACCACCACTACTCACACCACTACACCACCACTACACTCACACCACCACTACACCACCGCTACACTCCACCACCACTACTCACACCACTATACCACCACTGCACTCACCACCACTACACCTCCACTACCTCCCACCCACCACTACACTCACACCACCACTACACCACCACTACACTCCACCACCACTACACCACCACTACACTCACACCACCCACTACACTCACACCACCACTACACTCACACCACCACTACTCACACCACCACGACACCACCACTACACTAACATCCAACACTACACTCACACCACTACCTCACACCACCACTACACTCACACCACTACTGCACTCACACCACCACTACACTAACACACTACTACACCCACCACTACACTCACACCACCACTACACTAACACACTACTACACCACCACTACACTCACACCACCACTCACACCACCACTACTCACACCACCACTACACTCACACCACCACTACACTCACATCACCAGTACACTCCACACCACCACTACACTCACACCACCACTACGACCACCACCACTACCTCACATCACCACTACACTCACACCACCACTACACCACTACTCCACCCCACTACTCACCACCACTGCACCACCACTACAACACACCAACACCACCACTACTCACACACCACTACTCACACCACCACTACTCACACCACCCACACCCACCACACTCACACCACTACACCACCACTACACTTACACCACCACACACCCACCACCTCACACCACCACTACACTCCACCACCACTACACTACTCCACACCACCACTACGTTACACCACCACTACACTCACACCACCACTACCTCACCACCACTACACTACTCCACACCACCCTAAACCACCACTACACGACCACCACTACTCACATCACCACTACACTCACACCAACACTACACTCCACCACCACTACACTCTCACCAACACTACCCCCACACCACCACTACATTCACACCACTACCTCATACCACCACTACGACCACCACTACTCACACTACCCCCTCTCACACCACCACTGCACCCACCACTACACCTAACACACCCACCACCACACCACCACCACTACTCACACCACCACTACACTTACACCACCACTACCTCACACCACCACTACACTCACACCACTCCCATCACCACTACACACTCACCACCACCACTCCACCACCACTACACTCACACCACCACTACACCTAATCCACACCACCACTACACTCACACACCACTACCACTAACACCACCACTACACTCACACACCACCACACCATTACACTCACACCACCACTACACTACTCACACCACCACTACACTCACACCACCACTACCTCCACACCGCTACCACCACACTCACACCACCACTACACCACTACACCACCACTACCTCACACCAATACTACACCACCACTACCCACACCACCACTACACCCACACACACCACCACTACACTCACACCAATGCACACACCCACTCACACCACCACTACACTCACACCACCACTACACTCCTACACCACTCACACCACCACTACGCTACACCCCACTACCTCACACCACCACTCACACCACCACTACACTACTCACCACTACACCACCACTACACCACTACTCATCACCACTACACTCACACCACTACCTCTCACCACCCACTCACACCAACACTACATACACCACCACTACACTCACACCACCACTACACTCCACCACCACTACACTCCATACCACTACACTAATCACACCACCACCACACACCTACCTCACCACTACACTCACACTACCGCCACCACCAATACCTCCACACCACCACTACACTACACCACCACTACACTCACCAATACTACCACCACCACTACCACTACCTCCACACCACCTCTACATTTACACCACCACTACCACCACTACACTCACACCCACTACCCACCACACACCACCACTACCTCACACCAATGCTACACACCACCACTCACACCACCACCATCACACCACCACACACTCGCACCACCACTCACTCACCACCACACTTACACCACCACTACACTCCACACCACCACTACACTCACACCACCACTACACTACTCCACACCACCACTCACACCACTACGACCACCACTACTCCATCACCACTACACTCACCACCACTACCTCCACCACACCACCACATTCACCACCACTACACTCCCACCACTACACCACCATTACACTTACACCACCACTACATCACCCACCACTACACCACCACTACATTCACACCATCACTACGCTCACCACCACTACCTCCACCACTACCTCACTACACTCACCACCACTACACCCATTACACTCCACCACCACTACACCACCATTACACTCACACTCACACCACCACATTCACACCACCGCTCACCACCACTACACTCACACCACCACTACACCACCATTACACTTACACCACCACTACACTCACACCACTACTACACCACATGTTAACAACCTTCACAGTGGCACATGTTAAGAACCTTCACAGTGACACATGTTAACAACCCCTTATGACACATGTTAACAACCTTCACAGTGGCACATGTTAAGAACCTTCACAGTGACACATGTTAACAACCTTCACAGTGGCACATGTTAACAACCTTCACAGTGGCACATGTTAACAGCCATCACAGTGACACATGTTAACAACCTTCACAGTGGCACATGTTAACAACCTTCACAGTGGCACATGTTAACAACCTTCAAAGTGACACATGTTAACAACCCTTACAGTGACACATGTTAACAACCTTCACAGTGGCACATGTTAACAACTTTCACAGTGACACATGTTAACAGCCATCACAGTGACACATGTTAACAACCTTCACAGTGGCACATGTTAACAACCCTTCACATGACACATGTTAACAACCCACAGTGACACATGTTAACAACCTTCAGTGACACATGTTAGCAACCTCACAGTGGCACATGTTAACAACCCCTACCGTGGCACATGTTAACAACCTTCACAGTGGCATGTTAACAACTTTACAATGGCACATGTTAAGAACCTTCACAGTGGCACATGTTAACAACCTTCACAGTGACGCATGTTAACAACCTTCACAGTGGCACATGTTAACAACCTTCACAGTGGCACATGTTAACAACGCTACAGTGACACATGTTAACAACCTTCACAGTGGCACATGTTAACAGCCTTTACAGTGGCACATGTTAACAACCTTCACAGTGACGCATGTTAACAACCTTCATAGTGGCACATGTTAACAACGCCACAGTGGCACATGTTAACAACCTTCACAGTGACGCATGTTAACAACCTTCACAGTGGCACATGTTAACAACCCTTACAGTGGCACATCAGTTAAAACCTTCACAGTGGCGCATGTTCACCCTACAATGGCACATGTTAACAGCCATCACAGTGGCACATGTTAACAACCCTTACAGTGGCACATGTTAACAACCCCTTACGGCATGTTAACAACCTTCACAGTGGCACATGTTTACAACCTTCACAGTGGCACATGTTAACAACCCTCACAGTGGCACATGTTAACAACCCTTACAGTGGCACATGTTAACAACCTTCACAGTGGCACATGTTAACAACCTTTACAATGGCACATGTTAACAACCTTCACAGTGGCACATGTTAACAACCTTTACAATGGCACATGTTAACAACCTTCACAGTGGCACATGTTAACAACCTTCACAGTGGCACATGTTAACAACCTTCACAGTGACGCGTAACAACCTTCACAGTGGCACATCTTAACAACCTTCACAGTGGCACAGTTTCGTATATTCTGATGATGATAACATGTGTAGAGGAAGTATTGATGACTGTGGCTCTTGTGTAGTGTTTATTTTACTTGCGTCACGTGTTAGGTTGCTATAATGAGCAGACAGGTGAAGCAACACAGTTATTTGATCTGTGTAAGATGTTGCGGTTTAGACCAGATAAAGTTATATACTGTTCTGCCTACTGCACGACTTTTAACACTAATGCTGACCATGTATAAAAAAACATTTAATGTTTATGTGTGTGTGTATATGTAATATTTTTTATATATTTCTTTGTTTTTTTTTTCAGATAAAAGCTTTATGTTAACACAAGCGTCCCTGCACTCCACATGTTAGGTGGAAGAGGCGTGCTAGGCGTCACCTGCTGGAGCTGGTGACGTCTGAAATACTCAGCTGTACTTACGGAATTCCACTGCTGTCAGTGGCACTGCCGGGGTCGTGTGATCTATAATTGTTCTTGTTGGGTGAGGCAGCACGCCGTCAACTACGGAGGCAAGAAGGAAGCATTAGAGGTGTTGTGGGCATGCTGCTGCACATGACCATTATGGAACAAAGGGTTGTGAGGTGCCACAGTGTAGTGTAAGCAAGCCAAAGAAACAAGTAGTCATAGATATAAGCAAGCCTGCATTGGATCCATGGTGCCTGGGACAGTATGCGGACGCGTCCACCTGTTGAGAGAAGTTACGAGACAAAAGTGAGCTTCCTTCTCAAGGATAAGAGGCCCCCATCAGTGGCACTCCACTGACCAGCACAGTACTCGTGTTGGCACTCTTGGAGTCCTCGGGTGGGTGTGCCAACCAGTAGGCCGACCGTGCCCTTGTGCCATCACCACCTGCACGTGAACCAGTCAGGAAGCGTAAGGAGTCGTGATGAGCGGTGGTGCTCTGCATGAGCACCACACAAACTCCCACGACTTTCCTTGGACTTGTGTGCTCTCTCTGTGAGCACTTGTGTTCTAAGTTGTGCACACCAGTTTGGTCGGTCACATCCTGGGGATCAGAGAATAAAAGACATGTATACTTGTACATAGCCATATAAACTATATAATAAGCTCTGTGTTTACAATGTTGTGTCTAGTGCTTCTGTTTGGCAACAATGTGAGACTGAAGTGTTAGTGTAAATACTGGTAAAGTGGCCCGAGTGGTGGTGTTTGTACACACAATGGAACGTGCCTTGATTGACTTTGCATTTACATCAGTGTAGAACCGGATAGACCAGTTGATTTGGTTTATGTAATTTTATTAGATATTTGGTGTACATAATTTGTCTTCCTTCTTTACTTTTAGTTGTATATTTCTGTCCTGGTAATATGAGTTAGCGTGGTGCACCAGGATGGATGGCGCCAGAACTGCCTATGTCATTCTAAACCTTCTATTCATTCTTTAATTATTTTGTTACAAATTACATGAAAAATCACGCAGGTACGCTTCAGCACCAACACTTCTTGTCCAGTAAGGTGCTTCACCCTCCGGCAGTTGAGGTGTAGAAGGTTCATATACTTGCCATGGTACTAAATGTATGCGTTTAGGTAGCGTCTAGGTGAGAGCATCAGCAGGTAACTGTTCAGGTTATACAACAATAATTAACTGCGAATGTCTTATTTATTCAAAATTACAGGAGATTTTGTTGATTGAAGCTTCAGTAGTGCCTTAAAGATATGATTTATGGTAAAGGCGGGACGAAAGTGAGTAGGGAAGGAGATGTACAGGAGTGATGCGCCTCCCTTCACACAGCCCCTCACGCTGCCAACTTCATCACCTAAATTTTATGCCCTATTTTGGACTTACCGACTTGTCATTTAATTTTCTAATTTTAATATGACGTTAACGCAGAGATGTGGCTTGAGGAGGACCAGAGGCAAAAACTTTACCACTTGTTCACTACCTGGGTCCTCCATCAACGTAAAATTTACTGGAACAAAAATATTATGAAAGAGAATGAAGACAGCAGTCAGACGGAGAAAGGTACTGTACTATACTGTTTTGACAGTACTGTACTGTACTGTACTGTACTGTACTGTACTGTACTGTACTGTACTGTACTTCAATCATTTGTTTTTATAATTTATCACTTGGTGGTAATACAAGTGCCAACACTCAACAGTTGTCTCTTCTACGGAGTTATTAAACTTACCGTCAGTATGAGAGAGCTTTAGCTTTCCCCGGATGGTAACAAATAAAGTCAGTTTTCTCATTAATGAGGAAGAATTAGAGTTACATTAAGCACATCTTACCGAGTAAAGGGTCTCCTTCTATACTCTAGATATGATATAAAGGCATCAGGAGCTGGGAGAGCAGGATCACACCAACCCTTGTGACTTGTGGAGCGAATAATTTGTTTGGCTGCTAAATTTTTTAAGCATAAGCCCCTTCCTTCCCCATGTTCGACCAGCCACTTCAGTTCTCTCTCTCTTTACTTACATTTGAGGCGGCACCCGCGTTGCTGCTTGTTGAAACCAGCAGGTGAGGTACTGAAGGACATTCTACTTCTTAGTTAGGGTACCCTATCATACTCCTTGTGAAGTTTTCTCGTCTTTTCAAGAATCTAATATTTTCTCCCTATTATTTTCTACTCGCCGAGCTGGCTGGCTAGCTCTGGTTAATGGTTTTGTATGGTACGAGGTTTGATAAAGTATGTTTTTCGGCATTTAGGTGTCTCCTAGTACGGACAGTGGCCTGCCAGGCTCGTCCAGTGCCCCATGGGAGAGGGGATGGTCAGGAACCGTCTCCCCTACCACCTGGGACAGACAGGCCCTGCACCTGCTCGGGGCTCTGCTCTTACCCCCTCCCTACAAGTGAAGTTTATCTATAAATTACACAATACACCATAGTGGCACAACCTGCCGCACAGTGGGTGCCATTACTCCTCTGTTTCAGGGGTAGGGTGGCACAACCTGCTGCACAGTGGGTGCCATTACTCCTCTGTTTCAGGGGTAGGGTGGCACAACCTGCCACACAGTGGGTGCCATTACTCCTCTGTTTCAGGGGTAGGGTGGCACAACCTGCTGCACAGTGGGTGCCATTACTCCTCTGTTTCAGGGGTAGGGTGGCACAACCTGCCACACAGTGGGTGCCATTACTCCTCTGTTTCAGGGGTAGGGTGGCACAACCTGCTGCACAGTGGGTGCCATTACTCCTCTGTTTCAGGGGTAGGGTGGCACAACCTGCTGCACAGTGGGTGCCATTACTCCTCTGTTTCAGGGGTAGGGTGGCACAACCTGCCGCACAGTGGGTGCCATTACCTCTGTTTCAGTAGGGGTGGCACAACCTGCTGCACAGTGGGTGCCATTACTCCTCTGTTTCAGGGGTAGGGTGGCACAACCTGCTGCACAGTGGGTGCCATTACTCCTCTGTTTCAGGGGTAGGGTGGCACAACCTGCTGCACAGTGGGTGCCATTACTCCTCTGTTTCAGGGGTAGGGTGGCACAACCTGCCGCACAGTGGGTGCCATTACTCCTCCGTGTCGAGGGGGTGGGGACAGTACTACTTGATCTCATTCCCTGGTTAGTGGCAGTAGTTGACCAGATCCCACACTCCCGCTGCCTCCGGAATTCCTAGGCTAGCCTGTAGTTTGGTTCATGCAGTGATCTTCTAAGGAGGAGGACCTGCATCGCTGAGGTGTGACGGCGGTCCCCGGGTCTCCACCCAGGTCTGGACTACAACCTTCACTCTTAGTGGAAGAGGAGGAAGGTGTGTCCTTCTGGTGGCCGGGGGTTCAGCCAGGCATGTGTCGTGGTCCAGCTTGAGCTCTGTGTAGGCCTCACTCTCGTTCGCTTAACTGCCGTCCTGATGTCACCTGTGCAGACAAGGCAGCCAACCTGTGCATTCTCACCATTCATCTCCACCCTTCTCTCCACTGTGAGTGAGGCGATACTAGTGTAGCTATGGTTTAGGTTGGGTGCCCTGCCTCCACACACACACACACACACACACACACACACACACACACACACACACACACACACACACACACACACACACACACACACTCACCTTCGGGTGGCCAGCAGAGTGGCCATGGTTCCCCCTCCGGCCACACTATAATTCCACTTGCCACAAACCAACTACCTCAGTTGATCGTGTACAGTTCTTCGTCAAGGTGCGTGTAGTGCGTTCAAGTAATCAAAAGATATCGGTCGGGGACGACAATAATAGACCAGTATCGGGACTCTGGGGCGTCTGAGGCTTCAGTGAGCAGAGGCCCTCAACACTACTAGGGTGTCGACGTTTCTTTCCACTCTCTGAGTTACATTATTACATTGAACAATAAGTTTGTTTTTCTGTATTCCATTGATTTCAGTTGCAAGGTCACGTAGGTTAAGGTCACGAGGGTCAAACAGTCAAAAGAAGAAGCCGATCATTGTGAAGTAAACATGAAAGGTAACAGCCGACGCAGTGAGTCCCGTTCGGTCAAATTTTATTGTAATTAATTTTAATTTTTTTATAATTATCGCCGGGGGGGTGGACCAAGGCTCTCCTCTATACCACTTGTTATTCTCTCTCATGTCCTCTGTGCGCTATGTTTGCCAGTGTCCAAAAAGCAAAAAGTAGTTTTGCTACAGACTGAGTCCAGTGTATAACATTCTTAACTATGCATAATAGATGTTTTATTTATTTTTGCTGCTCATTACGTGTCATATATGAAAAAAAATTGATGTTCCAAACCTTCAAATGATAAGAGCTAGACAGACGACCATTTCAAGTGATGATGATGATGATGATGATGATGATGATGATGATGATGATAAGATCCATAAATAATACCCCCCCCCCCAAAAAAAAAGTAAATAAAAATAAAGAAGCCAATATGAATGATTTTAAAACTGTAAATATTTAATTATATTAATAATAATAATTATAAACGTCAAGATAAATGGTTCTCGCTGTCACGTGACTCGTAGATTGTAAGAAAATGAAAATACACTTTACGAGTCAAGGACCAGTTGTTTCCTTACCCTTTTGTGTGTCTCAGGGCAGCAGTGATGTGTGTCTCAGGACAACAGTGATGTGTGTCTCAGGGCAGCAGTGATGTGTGTCTCAGGACAACAGTGATGTGTGTCTCAGGGCAGCAGTGATGTGTGTCTCAGGACAACAGTGATGTGTGTCTCAGGGCAGCAGTGATGTGTGTCTCAGGATAACAGTGATGTGTGTCTCAGGACAACAGTGATGTGTGTGTTTCAGGGCAACAGTGATGTGTATCTCAGGGCAGCAGTGATGTGTATCTCAGGGCAGCAGTGGTATGGAGGCCCCTTAGGACCCAGTGATGTGGTGTGTCTCAGGACAACAGTGGATGTGTGTCTCAGGGCAACAGTGATGTGTGTCTCAGGGACTCCAGATGTGTGTCTCAGGGACAGTGATGTGTGTTTCAGGGCAACAGTGATGTGTATCTCAGGGCAGCAGTGATGGGGTGGCCCTCAGGAATTCCAGCAAGTGATGTGTGTCTCAGGACAACAGTGATGTGTGTCTCAGGGCAACAGATGTGTGTCTCAGGGCAACAGTGATGTGTCTCAGGGCAACAGTGATGTATCTCTGGGCAACAGTGATGTGCCTCAGGGTCACAGGATGTGTGTGTCTCAGGGCAACAGTGATGTGTCCCAGACAACAGTGATGTGTGTGTTTGTGCGGCCAGTGATGTGTATCTTGTGGGCAGCAGTGATGTGTGTCTCTAGGCAGCAAGGGGATGTGTCTGTAGGATAACAGTGATGTACCCAGACGAAGCCAGTGAGGGTGTGTTTCAGGGCAGCGAGTGATGTGTGTGGCCCCAGGCAAACAGTGATGTGTGTTTCAGCAGTGATGTGTGTGTGTCTCAGGGCAAGCAGTGATGTGTGTCTCAGGCAACAGTGAGCGTGGGGTCACAGGGCAACAGTGATGTGTCTCAGGGCAACAGTGATGTGTGTCTCTAGGGCAACAGTGATGTGTGTCTCAGGGCAACAGGATGTGTGTCTCAGGGCAACAGTGATGTAACTAGGGCAACAGTGATAAAATTCTAGGCAACAGTGATGTGTGTGTCTCAGGCAACAGTGATGTGTGCCTTCAGGGCAGCAGGGATGTGTGGCCTCAGGGGCAACAGTGATGTGTGTCTCAGGGCAACAGTGATGTGTTCAGGCAACAGGAGTGTGTGTCTCAGGGCAACAGTGATGTGTGTCTCAGGGCAACAGTGATGTGTGTCTCAGGGCATGTGTGTCTCAGGGCAACAGTGATGTGTGTCTCAGGGCAACAGTGATGTGTGTCTCAGGGCAACAGTGATGTGTGTCTCAGGGCAACAGTGATGTGTGTCTCAGGGCAACAGTGATGTGTGTCTCAGGGCAACAGTGATGTGTGTCTCAGGGCAGCAGTGCTGTGTGTGTCAGGGCAACAGTGATGTGTGTCAGGGCAACAGTGATGTGTGTCTCAGGCCAGCAGTGCTGTGTGTGTCAGGGCAGCAGTTGTAATGAGACAGAATAAACAGAGAAGAGGAAGATATATATATATAGGAGAGAGTATAGAGTATAGGAATGTAAAGATAGGAAACTTGGTAGCGTGGCCTGGATGTTATTTGCACAGCGTCACTACGCTTATCTTATCTCGTATGTCAATACACATATATCACTTCTTAAAGGGACAACTTGTTAAACACCTCTTGATACAACTATTTATTACTTCCTCAATGACATGGACACATTAATATCACTCTTATATCGGGGTACTAACACATCATGCTTTACGTTACTTGACACTGACTCTCGGACACACCTGAATGAATACACTTCCCACAGTAGGTAACTCACCCTAGGACGTTCTGACAAGACTCACGTGTACCCTGACGTAGGCCCAGTGAGTGCTGGCTGGGCTGCCTCCTATGAGAGGCTTCTGCTTAGCTGGGGTCTGGTCGGGAAGTCCCCTTCCCGACATGGGGAGAGGGTGAGCTTGACTCTGAGAAGTGAACCGAGTGACGACCCGAACGGGAGAGAGATGACAGCAACCAGAATGAGAATCGTAATGGAATCCCGAATGGAATCTCGAATGCCGAAATGGAATATTGAATATGGAATGCCCGTGGACGGGACTGTAGGGCCTTTATATGGGGTCGGCCCAGCCGGCTTCTGACCTCTAACAATTAACACTAAACTGGTTTGATCTGGATAATTGTGTGCAGGTGTGGTCCTGGCCAGGTGTCTTGGCTAGGTGCGGTTGTAGGTCACCGGCTCACGTCATTAGCGGGCAAGGTCAAGTCCCTAGGGTCGACCTGAGGTGTGTCAACCTGGAATGCGGTGGTACCACGAGGTCTGTGGTGTACTTGCTGTTATATGTGACATAATTCTGGGCTGTAAGGTTTGGTCTGACAATCACTCATTACACCTCCCGCCAAGACCAAAGCTTCATCACAGAGACTGATGTCACATATAGACAGCAACATCACGTGTGGTATCAAAGATAATCCCTGGGGCGCTAACATAGTCTCACATTTACAACCAACAATCTCATAGGTGTATGTTTTTCTACTGGCGCTAGTTTGATCTGACAAAGCTCACTATACCTCCCGCCAAGATCAAAGCTTCTATGCCAGGAGAAAAAGGAAACATAGCAAGTGAACATAGAATGAAAAAATCCTTCATATGTAGCATAGTGTCCGAGGCAACCTTGCAAATCACATTCTACAAACAATAACAGGTGTTACATTTCCTTATCAGCCCATGTCAAAATAATAATTCATCTCAGTCAGTAATATAGCTACAACATCGTGTTTCATAGTCCAAGACATTGATCAAATGAACTCATAGAAAAAAGTGAGACTAAAAAAAAGACATTCTTTGTAGTAAACATCAACAAAATCAGAGAAAATACTTCAAAATACACAAAAAATGTTCCTACTTCACATATTAGGGTATTGATATCTTTTTATTATACATCAACAACATCAGTACATTAGTTGGGTCCGGCATAGCTCACGTCTTCCATCCAGCTGGTATCTGAAAAATAGGGGATGGCGGCAGCTCAGCAGCTGTAGTCGGTTGGTCCTTCATCATCGACTTTCTTGTGATGTCAGGACAGCACATCTTCTGTCTTCTGTCTTCTTCTTCACATACCGCACCTTGTAGGTCGTTTCTCCACACCTTCTGACTTCTTCTCACTTCCTCCTGGTTTCTATACTCTTCCAGACGAGTTTTCTGTCCCATCTGCGTTCTTCCTCTATACATCTTCATTTTCATATTCCAGATGAATTTTTCTGCTCCATCTGAGTTTCTTTATACATCTTCGTTTTCCGTCATATTCCAGATGAATTTTTCTGCTCCATCTGATTTCTTTATACATCTTCGTTTTCCGTCATATTCCAGATGAATTTTTCTGCTTCATCTGCATTTCTTCTCTGCAACATCATCATTTTCAACATATTCCAGACGATTTTCTGTTCATCTGCCGACGGCCCTTTCCGGCCGGGATGAAAGCCGGTCCACTGTTTGGGCTGTCGTCTCCTTAGATGACTCGTAAGGCAGGTTCCGCGGACCAGGGCTCGCCCTCCGTACGTGAGTGTCGGCGAGACCAAAGACCGTCCTGTCTTACACCTTCCACAGTGGTGAATCCCTCCCTGGCTGGGCTCACCAGGGTTCGTTGTGTGGCGATCCATTCCACACTCCTTACTTCCTAAAGTAGAAAAATATAAAATCTTCTTAATCCTATACCAAGGGAGGACTTGAAAGAAGTGACGTGGTGTGTGGTGGGTTTCGTGCTGCCTTCATCAAGCTGCATTCATCACGCTGCTTTCATCATGCTGGTTCTTCTCTGCTCGTATGTACTGTGGTTGACGTCCGGCTGGCCATGGGTGGTACTGTGTGTGACATTTGACAGAGAAACAATCCTAAAGGGGTGATGGATTAGTTGGAAGTGCATTCGCAAAAAAAAAAGTTTACTTTATACGTTACGTCAATGTTTGGCAACTATCATTTCCGTCACGACAATGTTCTCATCAGGCTGGGTCGGGGAGTGAAGCTCTGCGCACTACACTGAATATCATTTATCACTGCGCGTCAAAGAGTACATCACAAATCATAATAGCATAAAAATACACTGAGTGAAGCTCTGCATTCATCGCAATATTACTTTATATTAACCATCATCATCAACACACAGCTTACGGGACAAAAGACGGGGGATTAGTGTGGTCAAGCGAGGCGGGGCAGGTCAGAAGGACGTGAGGTCACCCGAGCGGGGTGGGGCGAGGCAGGGCGGCGCGGGGCGAGGCGAGGCTGGCCAGGCCCAGCCAGGCTGGTGCGTTGCGGGTGAGGTGGGGAGGAGCCGAGGCGTGGTTGATCGGGCCAAACCGAGGCTTCGCGGGGCGGGGAGGGGCACGGACCGGAGGGGCGGGGCAGGGATGGGAGGAAGGGTAAGGAGGGTGAGGTAAGGATTAGGACAGGGAGGAGGATGTAGGTTAAAAGACATGTTAAGTTATAACAGTTAGTACAGACACCGCTTTCATCACTGAAACACAATGGCTACATTCAACACTGACCAACAATCAAACTGCACTTGGGCTACTGAGAATGCCACAGATAGCGGGTGACACTGAGAAATTACGTTAAGCACTGAACATATTTCTATCAAAAATTCGCACATACCACGACGAGAGACATTGACTTGAGCTGTAAAGATGACACACTTGGACACTTTTCACGCTACTACGCAGGAACTTCTTATTACGCACTTTTGAACTAACGAGCCAGGTGTTATGGCTAACGGGGGAGGGCGTGAGTTACGTTAAGTACACTGTTACCAATAACAAGGGACGCGGGGGGGCGTGGGTCAACGTCATAGTTCGCTGCCGCCAATGTAATGGTACATAAACACAATGAGAAGAAGAATAAGATATAAGTAAGAATAGAGAGAGTAGGAATGTAAAGGTAGGAAACTTGGTAGCGTGGCCTGGATGTTATTTGCACAGCGTCACTACGCTTATCTTATCTCGTATGTCAATACACATATATCACTTCTTAAAGGGACAACTTGTTAAACACCTCTTGATACAACTATTTATTACTTCACTCAATGACATGGACACATTAATATCACTCTTATATCGGGGTACTAACACATCATGCTTTACGTTACTTGACACTGACTCTCGGACACACCTGAATGAATACACTTCCCACAGTAGGTAACTCACCCTAGGACGTTCTGACAAGACTCACGTGTACCCTGACGTAGGCCCAGTGAGTGCTGGCTGGGCTACCTCCAATGAGAGGCTTCTGCTTAGCTGGGGTCTGGTCGGGAAGTCCCCTTCCCGACCTGGGGAGGGGACGTGCGTGACTCTGCTTAGTGAACCGAGTGACGACCCGAACGGGAGAGAGATGACAGCAACCAGAATGAGAATCGTAATGGAGTCCCGAATGGAATCTCGAATATCGAATCTCGAATGCCGAATATGGAATCTTGAATATGGAATATTGAATATGGAATGCCCGTGGACGGGACTGTAGGGCCTTTATATGGGGTCGGCCCAGCCGGCTTCTGACCTCTAACAATTAACACTAAACTGGTTTGATCTGGATAATTGTGTGCAGGTGTGGTCCTGGCCAGGTGTCTTGGCTAGGTGCGGTTGTAGGTCACCGGCTCACGTCATTAGCGGGTAAGGTCAAGTCCCTAGGGTCGACCTGAGGTGTGTCAACCTGGAATGCGGTGGTACCACGAGGTCTGTGGTGTACTTGCTGTTATATGTGACATAATTCTGGGCTGTAAGGTTTGGTCTGACAATCACTCATTACACAGTGATGTGTGTCTCAGGGCAACAGTGATGTGTGTTTCAGGGCAACAGTGATGTGTGTCTCTGGGCAACAGTGATGTGTGTTTCAGGGCAACAGTGATGTGTGTCTCAGGGCAGCAGTGATGTGTGTCTCAGGGACCCAGTGATGTGTGTCTCAGGACAATACTACATAACACAATTATTATTTAATACTGAATCGTCAATTGCAAAAATAAAGAATCACCTCTTGGGCCCACTCAATGCATATTAAACCCTCTCATTTAACACTTGCGAGAAGGGAGAACCACTTTTTCCACTTTATAGTAAAATAAATGGGCCCCTTCAATTAACACTCGTAATGCTACTGTATAACATTACCTATAGCACACATAAGCACTTGGTTAACTCCCTTAGACCAGCACTAGGAGCATTAATGATACTTGATACTGCTACATTATTTATAGCCCGTCAGAAATAACACATACAGGAGGAGGATGGCAATAACCGGCCTCTCTTTTAGCCCTCTGTAGCCAAGGCAGGGCTCGGCTCACATCCACACTGGAACAGATGGTCACAAATGGTCCACCTTGCTAGATCACTCCCTGAGCTTAGCAGACCTCACACAATATCGTAACTGCTAATCAATTATATTGAATAGCATAACGATTGAAATAATGTAAGAAATTAAATTAGGGATATATATATATATATATATATATATATATATATATATATATATATATATATATATATATATGCTGATAACCACAAGGTTAACGCGCACCTACAGTGATTTATTTGCATGCATATATATATATATATATATATATATATATATATATATATATATATATATATATATATATATATATATATATATATATATATATATATATATATTGCATTTAACAATGGTTATATTTAGTTAAAGTAATATTTAATTGTCACCTGAATTGTAAATACTTACTCTTGATTTAAATAATAGTGTTGCGCAAGTCTACATCCCTTTGTCTGCGCGCGCATCCTACCAGCTATCGTTGAACGTCAAATTACCCGCCATTGTCAGACATTGTCAGAAGAAAGGACCACAACACTCACCACCTTCACTAAAATCCGGCGATCATGGAGGGGCTCATCAAGTAATCTTCACCATTAATTCTCGACCTCCAACCACATGAGCAAACCTTGAGTATCAATCTTTGTTGCAGGATATTCTAACTTTGTACGTAATCTAAACCCCGACATTGCCACTTAAGGTTATCGCCCATTTCGAATGTTTATTTAATTCGTATAACGTAATGTAAATTATCTTTTGTCCTGATATCAACCAATTCAAAATATACATACATAGTGACAGAATGGTGAGTGTGTGGGGGGAGGGAAGTTTCCGGTACAATTTATCTGTTTATGGTAAAGCGTGGCAGGTTCCTAGTGCCAGGCCTGTCTCTAGGAGGAGGGATATCTGGTCAAGGAGGGACGAGGAGTTGGTAACGGCAAGTGAGGATGTAGTGAGGGAGGGTGTTAGAGTCGGGTTGACCGCAAAGCTTACAAATAATACGGCCCGTTGTTGTTGAGATTATCGGACCGTAGTCCGACACGGGCCTTTGCCTGTAGTATTTGAACTGAATTGAAACAGTTTATTTAGCCAGAAAAACACTGATACAGAGTGGATAATAATAACAATATTAACATGGCTGAGCCAGTTGAGAACCTGAGCTCTCTTGTAGGCACCTGATATATACTATACATTTATCTCAAGGAAATATTATGTAACATTTAGTAACATCTGGAATAGTACAATAGCATGGTGGTAATAAGAACATCTCATAATGTTACCACGGTTATCACATCAATAGTTATTTATTTTATTTATTTATTAATTGTTTTGTTCACATATTTATTTATATACCTGTATACATAAATTATAGTGGAATTGAAAAGCATAAGTATAATGGGTGAGCAGTACAACATGGGTTGTATAGTATTAATGTTGAACAAGAGGACAGAACTGTCAGGATTATGTCTAGTTGGCAATTATATTTATTGAAATGGTAATTACTTATCTATTTCCGATAAAACGGTTTTGATGGTACAATAAAAGCAGGTACTGTAAATATAGTAGGTGTTACAAGAAATATTAAGACTTAGACAATAGATATTTTTTAAGAGATGATTTAAAGGAAGGGAACGTAGTCTTTGCTCGGATGGGTGGGGGTAAGTTGTTCCACACCTTCACACAATGATATTGTATGGAGGCCTGGGACTGAGAGGAGCGCATGGGGAGGGGGGTGTGGAGGGTGGGGGGGGGAGTGGTGTTAGTAGCTCTGGGTGCCTTAAGTTGTATCTCTGATTATTCCGGAACTGGAAATAATTATTGTCAAGCAAGTGATAGATAGATTTGTAAACAAAGAGGGCACAGCAGTAAGTGTTAATATCTTCGAATTTTAACATTTTCTATTAAGGAAATTTTTCGTTTGTGTGATCTGTTTTTTTTTTTTTTCAAGTAGGTCATTGTCTGTACAACTCTCTTTTGTGCAGTAACCAGAGATTGTGTTTTTGAAGGACCAGAGGCCCCTCCCCCATAGTGTGTGACAGTGTATCAGGTGTTGGTAAACAAAATCATGATAGATTTCTTTCAGTGCTGTGAGAGTGAGTGGCTGTCGAGTGTGACACATGATACCCACACTGTTTATTGACTTTACTGTGAATGGCTTGTATGTGGTTTCTCCAGTTAAGTTTCTCATCAACAATAACTCCAAGGAATTTAGTATTTTGTTCGCGTTTGAGGACTGTATTACCAAGGTACAGGGGGTCCTAGTCTGGGGGTAAGTTTTTCCTTCTGTGAAAGATCGTTTATTACGTAATACCCAGGTCCTGACTTTAGTCAATTTAGTGTTCATAGTTCTCATCACCCAGGTCCTGACTTTAATCAATTCAGTGTTCTTAGTTCTCATCAAGGAATGGACGTCTCCAGTTGCTGGCATAGAAATTACTATCGTCTGCAAATAAGTTGTATTTATGAGTGTGCTGGCGGTGGACAATGTCGTTTATATTACCAACAAAACAATACTGGACCGAGAATGGAACCTCGGAGGACGCCATACAAGATTGGCGAGGAGTCAGATTGGTGATTATTATAGCAGACATACTGTATCCTGTTGGACAGATATGAAGTTAAACCAATTGTGGGACAGGCTAACGCCGTAATGTTCAAGCTTTGAAAGGAGGACGGTATGGTCGACAGTATCGAAGGCTTAGAGAGGTCCAAGAATATACCGACTGTGAACTGACTGGCATCACAGGAATTTAATATGTCATTAGTAAAGATAGCAGCGCACTCTCAGTCGACCTTCTAGCTCTAAATCAAACTGAGTCTGTAGAATGTTATTGGCATTGCAGAAGGAATTTAGTCTCTACTACATGCTAGCTTCTCCAGTATCTTACTCCAAGGCTGGGAGGAATGATATGGGGCGGTAATTCTTGTAGAGAGACCTTTGTCCCTGATTTTTTATATGCTGGGTGAACTTTAATTTCAGTTTATCCGGAAGAGACACCACTAGTAGAGGGAGACAGGTAGTAATAAGTGGGCTACTTTCTTAATGGTGCTCATTGGTATATTGTCTTCGCCTGCTGCAGCATATTTGGACATTACTATGATGGCTAGTAATTCATCTGCTGAGACAGGGGATAGAACAGCTCATTTTGCTGTCTGTTTTCCAGGTAGGCTCTAAATTCCTCATGGTGATCAGGGATGCTCTCTGCAAAAGTTTGCCAACATTAATAAAATATATTCATTGAAGGGGTTGGCAATGGGGAGGGTTCAGTTAGAACTGAATCATTTATCATAAAAGCTGAGTGGGGGGGCCAGGCTGGTGTTCCCTGTTCTGAATAGAATTTTATGACATTCCAGGTTTTCTTAAGTCGCCTGATGCTGACTGGAGCTTATTTGTATAATAGCTACGTCTGGCATATCTAACTGCTTAGAGTTACTGTATTTTCGATACTTCGGTAAGCATCACCGAAAGTTGTGGGTCTTTAAGCAAATTTCCTTTGGGTTTGTGTTTTCTTTTATCATTATCTTAATTTCGCTTGTGATATAGGATTTGGAAATGGATACAGCGAAACAGTTATCAAAGCAAATATTGAAGATGCAAGAGAAGTTGCAGCTGTTAACGTGAGGGTTGTCGGAGGCATAGACAAGATCCCAGTTAGCATTCATTAGGTTGTTTTAAAGGAGCATGTTGTCCGTGCAGTAGTCTTGTGGCTATTTATACATGGCAAAACTGGGAAGTGATCTGAGATATTGTTATAAATAATTCCCTTGCAAGATTGTTAGGAGTGTTGTTAGTCAGATATGATCTATCACAGTGGCAGAGGTGCAGTTACTCTAGTGGGTTTGGCTATAGTGTTGAAGAAGAGTTTAAAATGATAGGTAGCAAGAAGGTCTAATACTGAGGTGTCGGTTTCTCATTTAATAGATCAAGGTTGAAATTTCTTGCAAAGTAGCAACGTTTCCTCTTGAACTTATGATAGTGATAAGCTCGAAAATTTATCAAGAAAATTCCTTACATTAGTGTGGGGTCTTCTGTAGATTACTCCTACTAGGATATTTCGTGTTTCGTTACGTAATTCAATGAAAACCTCATGTACTCCTCCTGAACCTGTAAATCATATCTTACAGAAATGTTATACTTGATATTAACATATAGGGCGACACCACCACTGAATAGAATTTAATTTAATTGAATTGAAACAGTTTATTTAGCCAGAAAAACACAGATACAGAGTGGATAATAATAACAATATTAACATGGCTGAACCAGTTGAGAACCTGAGCTCTCTGAGGCACCTGATATACTATAAATTTATCTCAAGGAAGTATTATGTAACATTTAGTATCACATGGAATAGTACAATCACAGGTG
Organism: Homarus americanus; assembly: GCF_018991925.1. NCBI lineage: Eukaryota > Metazoa > Arthropoda > Malacostraca > Decapoda > Nephropidae > Homarus > Homarus americanus. The sequence goes on from NW_024754021.1 coordinate 42,773, forward strand.
GTAATAAGAACATCTCATAATGTTACCACGGTTATCACTTCAAAATATATATATATATATATATATATATATATATATATATATATATATATATATATATATATATATATATATATAATTATATATTTTATATATATATTTATATATTTATATATTTATTTATATATTTATTTCTTACAGAACCCAAGTACATAAAATTTGTGGGCAATAGAAGATAAACACTGATCTAAAAAGGTATCTAGATGAAGTGGAATACCGTTGATGTTATGGCTAGTCAAGGAAAAGGAAAAATTGGTAGAAGACTAGAAGTAAACTCAGGAGAGTCAGAAAGTAATAGTTACAGTTGGGGTTGGTGTAACCCAGTGATTTTTATGAAAGGCATCAGGATCGTATGAGAGTATTGTGACGACATCATGGTTAACTGGGGTAACACATACTATCTAGCACATCTAAAGGAATGACACTAGCATCATCATTGTTGGAACATTGATGCTGATTAAGGAACAATAAAACTTAGGGTCACTGAGGTGTGAAAAAGGAAGATCTGAAAATTATAATAGTGGGGGGTAACACTCGTATCACAAGTGTTACAACCAACAGAATTAGGATGACCGGTACTGT
>NW_024754022.1:0-6401 GCF_018991925.1 Homarus americanus
CAATTTGGACAATTCCTTCTGGTGGTCACCCTCTTCTACACCTTTACCCTAAAATTTAAAAAAAAATTCTGTAGAAAATGGTAGTTAATATTTCGCCATGACTGGCTAAGTTCCTACTGACGCAATTTTGCCATGAGTGTTCTCTGATTAGCTAATTGTCCATTACCAGCAAACAACGCGAGAACTATATTTGAGCGTGACTGGCAGCATTAGGTATTTATTTCGCCATGAGTCAATCATTGTGTAGCTATAAACATACCTAACCATATTTCTGTTGTGCATGGAAACTACTTACAAAAATAGACTAAAGATTCATTTTAGATCGAAAATGGAATTTCATATTTCTATTTATATAGGGAGAATGCAAAAGAAAAATTATTTCGCCTTTCCGGCGCAAATTTATATTTTTAGTGTATTTTAACCGATAAGACCTCCCCAATTACCAATAATATTGGTTGTTCAAAATGGGCAGTAGAGGGAAAATGTGGGGTAAAATACTGTTATGACCCTCCTTTCACCGCTTACCCAGCTTCCACCACTGGTTACCAGCGGCCAGGTCATATACAAGTATACAGAAGCAGTAGATATATCACACGTGTCTTCGAATTACCACTGGCTGTCCCGCCAGTCTCCGGTAATTTCCCAACGATCGGTATCAGTGTACAGACAACAGGCAGGTAGATTTCAACGAGGTCACAGAAACACACTTGTGCACTGTAGACTTGTTTAATAGTCACTAATTCTTCACAACACTGTTCACAGGGTAATGTCTTCACAGCTGGACTTCGCACTTCGAATATATAGTCAGCACACTACCAGTGTACAATTCCTTTGTTTTTTCACTTTATATTGATCACAACAATTCCACAATACGTGCACAACAATTATCTTCAGTTGTCTTACTAGGCTTTTACTTCACACTTTGAGCAGATACGGTCGACCGACTCTTAGCCTGTTCGCGGGTGTTTATACAGTATATGTCTCGTCAGACGATCCTAAAACAACCCAGGCAGGTCTGGGAAGTTCTAGTACGTTCTACTCTGATCAAGGCTTACAATAGGAAGTAAATCTTAAAAAAAAAATAAAGCAATACATTCTAGAAAATTCTTACTTAAGTAATACATCAAGTTATACAAGAAAATCTCCCTAAACTTGCCAAAATAACTGTTGCTTGGGACAGAAAAAATCAAAACACCCAGTTTACAAACATTATAGTACCAGATTATGCCTTGGCATAACACTACTAAAAAGAACCCCAAACAAGCCTTTGAAAACCTTTTATCTAAAATTACCTAACTTGTATAAAGGTTAAAAATATGGTAATAGCTGAGAACACCACTACCACCAGAAGGAGTTCATTTTTTCCACATGCTGTTATCATTGTAAAAGAGGCAACATTAACTAGAACCTAACCTAGCCAACCAAAGAAGCCTACCTAGCCTTAGCTAACTTCCTAGCCAGAGAGCAGACCCTTGCCATATTAGACAGAAAGTACTTAGCCAATCAGAGCGCTCTCAAAGTAAAATAGCGTTAGTAGGAACTTAGCCAGTCACGACAGAATATCCACTACGTAGAAAATAAAAGCTTTCTTACCTTGAGAACATTTCCCACTACCTACTTGTGTCCCCCTGTCTTAGCTGTTGTGTCCTCCTGTCTATACTAGTTCCACGCTCACCTGGCCGGTAAGCTACGCCCCTCGTCTATAGTTACAAATTGCTGATTGGTTTATAGAAAATGTTCATGTAGCTGTCCATTTATTCCAACTAAATGTATTCACAATTGGTAAGCAGACCTGTTATTCTCTAAAATAATGTTAAATATCTGGACTATCAAAATACAAATGATTTCAAGGCATTAGCACTTCAGAAAGGATGTTAGAAAATTTAAATACTGTATATATCATAAAAGGTCGAAGTCAAAGATGAAATTCACTTTCGAATTAAGTCTTTTCATTATTTCTTTATTTTGTACCAAACATAAAGCAAACTCGGGGAAATAATGACCTATTTTGTGTTGGGGTCAGCCCAGTTTATGTTCTCTTAATACCAGACAAAATCGTTTGGCATTGTTTTTTTGCTTTTTTGTGCTTTAGTTTAGGTTAACCAGTTCAGTACACAAAATTGTGTACATGCAGGTATAAACATGGAAAATGACACAGTTTATTAATTTACACATCATCAACAGGGTCACAACAAAATCTTCAACAAAGTCAGCAATCACAAGAGCAGCAGCAACAACAACAACAGCAGCAGCAGCAGCAGCAGCAGCAGCAACAACAACAACAACAACAACAGCAGCAGCAGCAGCAGCAGCAGCAACAACAACAACAACAACAACATCAGTCTAGTCAACAGCAAGAGTACAAGCTAGACAGTATCAGTCGTGTTAAGAACCATTTTGGCCAGATGAAGGAGTCACTCATGGTAAGGAGACCTAATTCTGATAAATGTTATTGTTGTACAGTACAGCTACTCCTCGACTTACGACCGCCTCAGTCGTACCAAAAATTTTTTAAATTACAGTCGGCCCTTAACATACACGGGGGTTAGGTAACAGAGATACCCGTGAATGTTAAAAATCTGTGTACTTTTGCTGCCCCCCACCAAAAAAACCCTGGCCCCCCATGTCCTTCTTTACCATATATACCTGTGTGTAGTTCGAGTTTTTAAGACCAAATTATTTGGCAAAAAATTGGGGGTCAACCTCTAAACGGGTAATAATTTCGTTAGGTTGAAAAATACTTACCAGTAACTACCAGTAAACAATGGAAACGAAGCACCAACGCACCACCAGCTGTGAGTGTCGGTACAGTTGCCAGGGCAGATCTCTTGCGTCATCATAGCAACCCAAAGTAGCCAAATGCATGGTATGGTATGCACAGGACGATGTAAAACATAAAGTATTCATTTTTTAAAGTTTATTTATAGATACTGTACATAAATTTTTGTTCATTACATTTGAAACATCAATCTTTGTTAATTAAATTTGAAACAAAAGAAAACTACGATACCGTATTTTCATTAAAATATTATATCACAAGTATATTTTACCTTAACTGTGACTGAATGAATATATTCTCAGAAATAAATATGGAAATGTAATATTTTGGCTGAAATGACGTACATATTACAGTGGAAAGTGGGATAAAATCATGACGAAAACAATGACTTTCGCTTTCTTTCGTTCAAAAGATGTTACCGTAATCGCATTTCGAATGGTTTTCAGTTAAATAACTGTTGTGCTGTATTACAATAATATTCTATCGTATCATTAGCCTCATAATCCCACAGCTGAAAACCATTCGAAAAGCGATTATGGTAACATCTTTTGAACGAAAGAAAGCGAAAGTCATTGCTTTCGTCACAATTTTATCCCACTTTCCACTGTAATACGTACATCATTTCAGCAAAAATATTACATTTCCATATTCTCAGAAATAAATAGTAGTTTTGTTGAAATGTAATGTACAGTATTTAATATTAAAATGCAAAAAGAGCTATAAAAACAATTAATACTGTACACCCGTAATGTACTGGCTGGCATCTCCACTCGTCCCTGCTCCCGCCTCCAGCGTCACCACTCCTCCCGGCTCTATCCCTCCGCCTCCTCCACATCTTCACTACTGTTGTATTACAATAATATTCTATCCAAATTTACTTGAATAAATACTACGATACCATATTTCTGAATATTTTCATTAAAATCCATCAAAATCATTTTCCTTGTCATTGTCTTCAGCACCAAACAGCTCCTCCCAGTCTTCTCCTTGAACAGGGCTAGAGGGTACGTGTTTTTCAAATCGTTTTCAGTTAAAAAATGTTACATCACATGTATATTTTACCTAAACTACGCCTGAATGAATATATTCTCAGAAATAAATAGTAGTTTTGCTGAAACTTCATGTATTTCATTGTAAAATAGGATAAAATATATGACGAAAACAAAAGACTTTACCTAACCTTCCGATGTTCAAGAGATGTTACTCGTTTTTTTAATAGTTTTTGGTTAAAATACTGTTATGTTACAATGATATTCTATTCATACTGTGCTTGATATACTACATTCACGGAAATGTAATATTTTTGCTGAAATGACGTACGTATTACAGTGGAAAATGGGATAAAATCGTGACGAAAACAATGACTTTCGCTTTCTTTTGTTCAAAAGATGTTGCCGTAATCGCTCTTCGAATGGTTTTCAGTTAAAAAACTGTTGCATCACAAGTGAATTAGGATAGAATATTATTGTAATACAACAGTTTTTTAACTGAAAACCATTTGAAAAGCGATTACGGTAACATCTTTTGAATGAAAGAATGTGAAAGACATTGCTTTCGTCACTTTCCACTGTAATACGTATGTCATTTCAGCAAAAATATTACATTTCCATATTCTCAGAAATAAATACAGTGGTCCCTCGGTTAATGAGCACAATTCGTTCCAGCAGGTTGCTCGTTAACCGAAACCATTGTTTCAATGGGTTTTTGGGTAATTGGTTCCAGCTCACCGAAAATTGCCTAAATTCAACAAAAAAGGTAGAAAAGTACACTTACTTTGAGGTGTGTATGTAGAAGGCTCCTGGATGATGATGATGGGAATTAGAATGGGGGTGGAGGAGAAGGGAGAAGAGAAGGCATTGGGGTGGAAGAGAAGTCACCCCATGGCACCATTTCACCCATAAAATTTTAGTTCTCTTGTGTAATTCAAGATTATTTTCTTTAAATCAACACTGCACTGCATTATATATTGTCAATATGTAAAATAAATTTCAAAATGACCAATAATTTGCTTGGAAACACAGAAAAAAAGCATTTAGTTGAAGAGAGTCTCAAGCAAGTTGTTACCTCCACTGAAAACAGAGAGAGACTTAACGCCTCTCTGGTGTGTTAACAGGCTGGATGGCACGCCAGAAACTAGTTTCTTTACCTTCAATTATGTTCAATAATTGTTAAAAATGACTAAAAAAAGTTAATATTAAACTTTTAGAATTATTAAATAGTATAAACTTCTTGATATTTACTAAAATAGTAAGGAATTTAAGCCCTAAAACCGATTACTGTATTGGCGGACTAATACTACAGCTGGTGGACCGCCAAATGCAAGCGAAAACATGTTGAGGTCGGCTCGTAAAAATCTCGTTAATCGAGGGATTGCTCGTTAACCGAAGTTAAGAATCTTATGGAAGGTGAATCGTTAACCGAAATCTCGTTAACCGAGGCGCTTGTTAACCGAGGGATCACTGTAGTAGTTTTGCTGAAACGTAGTGTATTTCAATTTAAATTAGGATAAACTACATGAAAACAAAAGACTTTACCTAACCTTCCGATGTTCAAGATATGTTACTCGTTTTTTTAATACTGTAGTTTTTGGTTAAAATACTGTTATATTAGTGATATTCTATTCATACTGTGCTTGATATAATACATTCACGGAAATGTAATATTTTTGCAGCTACAATGCTGATGTCAACACAAGCATGGTTACAGCGAGACTGACTGAGTGAGGGAGCGCAGGGTGGGGTGACGACGCGCTATGCGTGTGTGTGTGTGTGAGGTAGCGGGAGCGGGCGGTGTGCAGTGTTCGGTGCCGCGCGCCATTTGAATGTACTTCAATTACTTCACTGTACAGAATATTCCTCTGGCGGGGCAATCCGCGTATTTGTGAATCCATGAATGCTAAACCCGTGTATGTGAAGGGCCGACTGTACATTAGTGTACAATACTGTGTAGTACATTTTATAATACTGTACAGTATAAAGTTTTCAACTGTATTTTTGGGTAGATTTACATAAATTTCTTCATTTATTTTCAACCATTTACATGCACACACCGTACCAAAAGAAATAAATGACCTTAGTGCAAAGCTGGAGTGTACATGTACTAATTTCATTACGGTACTAAAATTGTTATGTCTAGTGCAAATTAGAGCATGTTGCTATTCAAATTAATCAGTGTCTTACAGGAATCCCAGCAATGTGAATTATATTCTCCCAGGTCATTTCACTGGCATTTTAAATTGGGAGAAGCGTAGTACTTTCGGCTCAAACTGTCAAACATATCACCTCTTCTCCCCTCCCTCATCTGCTCAGCCAGGGGTTTATTTAGGCTTACAGTTTTTATCTTATATAATATCTCAGACTGAAGTTAGGAGATTATAATTTGCATTGCTGGAATCCTTGCAAGACAGCCAATAATTTGAATATAAACCTCATATATTTTGCTCAAGAGATAAAAATTGTTGTACATTAGTGTACAGTACTGGTTTTCAGTTAAAAAACTGTTGTATTACAATAATATTCCCTCCTAATTCACTTGAATAAATACTTGAATGGAAATATACAATATTTTTGTTGAATCTACCCGCGTTTCAGTGTAAAGTGTCGTAATAATAAATGGTAAACAA
>NW_024754023.1:0-8035 GCF_018991925.1 Homarus americanus
ACCCGGGGTGTGAGGGCCGGGCACCACTTCAATGACATGACACTGAGTGTGTGGGCCGGGCACCCTTTCAGTGCCATGACCCGGTGAGTGAGGGTCGGTCACTCCTTCAGTGCCATGACCCGGGGTGAGAGGGCTGGGCACCCCTTCAGCCCCATGACCCCAGGTGTGAGGGCCGGGAACCCCTTCAGCTCCATGACCCGTGGTGTGAGGGCCGTGCATACCTTCAGTGCCATGGCCAGGGGTGTGACGGCCGGGCACCGCATCAGTGCCATGACCCGGGGTGTGAGGGCCGGGCACCACTTCAATGACATGACACTGAGTGTGTGGGCCGGGCACCCTTTCAGTGCCATGACCCGGGGTGTGAGGGCCGGTCACTCCTTCAGTGCCATGACCCGGGGTTTGAGGGCTGGGCACCCCTTCAGCCCCATGACCCCGGGTGTGAGGAACGGGAACCCCTTCAGCTCCATGACCCGTGGTGTGAGGGCCGTGCACACCTTCAGTGCCATGGCCAGGGGTGTGACGGCCGGGCACCGCATCAGTGCCATGACCCGGGGGTGAGGGCCGCGCACCCCTTCACATGACACGGGTGTGAGGGACGGGCACCCTTTCAGTGCCATGAATCGGGGTGTGATGGCCAGGCAGCCCTTCAGCTCCATGACCCGTGGTGTGAGGACCGGTAACCGCTTCAACCCCATGACCCGGGTAGTTAGGGCCGGGCACCCCTTTAGGTCCATGACCCGGGGTGTGAGGGCCGTACACCCCTTTAGTGACATGACCCGGGGTGTGAGTGCCGGGCACTATTTCAGTGCCATGATATGGGGTGTGAAGGCCGGGCAACCCTACAGTGCTGTGAACCGGGGTGTGAGGGCCGGGCACCCTTTCACATGACCCTGGGTGTGAGGGCCGGGCACCCCTTCAGCACCATGACCCGGGGTTTGAGGGCCGGGCTCGATTTCAGTGCTATGAATCGGGGTGAGAGGGCCGGGCACCCCTCCAGCACCATGACCTGGGGTATGAGGGCCGAGCACCCCTTCAGTGCTATGACCCGGGGTGTGAGGGCCGGGCACATTTTCACTGACATGTCCCGGGGTGTGAGGGCCGGGCACCCCTTCAATGACATGACCCGGGGTGTGTGGGCCGGGCACCCTTTCAGTGCTATGACCCGGGGTGTGAGGGCCAGTCACTCCTTCAGTGCCATGACCCGGGGTGTGAGGGCCGGGCACCCCTTCAGTCCCATGACCCGGGGTGTGAGGGCCGGGCACTCGTTTAGGTCTATGACCAGGGGTGTGAGGGCCGGGCACTCGTTTAGGTCTATGACCAGGGGTGTGAGGGCCGGGCACTCGTTTAGGTCTATGACCACGGGTGTGAGGGCCGGGCACACCTTCAGTGCCATGGCCAGGGGTGTGACGGCCGGGCACCGCTTCAGTGCCATGACCCGGGGTGTGAGGGCCGAGCACCCCTTCAGTGACATGAAACGAGGTGTGAGGGCCGGGCACCCCTACAGAGCTATGAACCGGGGTGTGAGGGCCGTGAACCCCTTCACATGACACGGGGCGTAAGGGCCGGGCACCTTTTCAGTGCCATGACCCAGGGTGTGAGGGCCGGGCACCCTTTCAGTGCCATGAATCGGGGTGTGATGTCCGGGCACCCCTTCTGCTCCATGACCCGGTATGTGAGGGCCGGGCTCGATTTCAGTGCCATGAATCGGGGTGTGAGGGCCGGGCACCCCTCCAGCACCATGACCTGCGGTATGATGGCCGAGCACCCCTTCAGTGTTATGACCCGGGGTGTGAGGGCCGGGCACATTTTTACTGACATGACCCGGCGTGTTAGGGCCGGGCACCCCTTCAATGACATGACCCGGGGTGTGTGGGCCGGGCACCCTTCCAGTGCTGACTGGTGAGGCCGGTCACTCCTTCAGTGCCATGACCGGGGTGTAGGGCCAGAGCACCCCTCCTTTCCTGTAGGGTGTGAGGACCGGGCACCCCTTCAACACCATGGCCCGGGGTGTGACGGCCAGGCACCGCTTCAGTGCCATGACCCAGGAGTGTGAGGCCGGCACCCCTTCAGTGCCATGAGTCAGGGGGTGTGAGGGCCGGGCACCCTTTCAGTGCAATGAATCAGGGGTGTAGGGCCGGAGCACCACTTTAGGTACATGACCCGGGGTGTGGTCAGGCAAACCCAGCCTGCCATGGCCACAGGTGTGAACCGGGCACCTCATCAGTGCCATGACCCGGGATGTGAGGGCAGTGCCCTTCAGTGACATGACCCCGGGTGCAGGGCCTGGCACCTTAGTGACATGACCCGGGGTGTGAGGGCCGGGCACCCTTTCCAGCACCATGACCCTGGGTGAGGGCTGGACACCTTCAGCACCATGACCCGGTGTGTGAGAGATGTGCCGGGGGGGTGAGGGCCGGGCACCCCTCCAGCACCATGGCCCGGGGTGTGAGGCCCGTGCACCCTTCCAGCACCATGGCCCGGGGTGTAAGGGACGGGCACCCCTTCAGTGTCAAGAACCGGGGTGTCAGTGCCGGACACCCCTCCAGCCCGATGACCCGGGGTGTGAGGGCCGGGAACCCCTTCAGCCCCATGACCCGTGGTGTGAGGGCCGTGCATACCTTCAGTGCCATGGCCAGGGGTCTGACGGCCGGGCACCGCTTCACTGCCATGACCCGGGGTGTGAGGGCCGGGCACCCCATCAGTGTCATGATCCGAGGCGTCAGGGCAGGGCCCCCCTTCAGTGCCATGAGCCGGGGTGTGAGGGCCGGGCACCCCTCTAGTGCCATGAAACGGGGTGTGAGGGCCGGGCACCCCTACAAAGCTATGAACCGGGGTGTGAGGGCCGCGCACCCCTTCACATGACACGGGTGTGAGGGACAGGCACCCTTTCAGTGTCATGAATCGGGGTGTGATGGCCGGGCCGCCCTTCAGCTCCATGACCCGTGATGTGAGGACCGGGAACCGCTTCAACCCCATGACCCGGGTAGTGAGGGCCGGGCACCCCTTTAGGTCCATGACCCGGGGTATGAGGGCCGTGCACCCCTTCAGTGACATGACCCGGGGTGTGAGTGCCGGGCACTATTTCAGTGCCATGAAATGGGGTGTGACGGCCGGGCAACCCTACAGTGCTGTGACCCGGGGTGTGAGGGCCGGGCACCCCTTCAGTGCCATGGGTGGGATGTGAGGGCCGAGCACCTTTCCAGTGCCATGACCCGGGGTGTGAGCGCCGGGCTCGAATTCAGTTCCATGAATTGGGGTGTGAGGGTCGGGCACCCCTCCAGCACCATGACCTGGGGTATGAGGGCCGGTCTCCCTTTTAGTGCTATGACCCGGGGTGTGAGGGCCGGGCAGCCTTTCAGTGACATGATCCAGGGTGTGAGGGCCGGGCGCCCCTTCAATGACATGACCCGGAGTGTGTGGGCTGGGCACCCTTTCAGTGCCATGAACCGGGGTGTGAGGGCCGGTCACTCCTTCAGTGCCATGACCCGGGGTGTGAGGGCTGGGCACCCCTTCAGTCCCATGACCCGGGGTGTGAGGGCCGGGCACTCGTTTAGGTCTTTGACCAGGGGTGTGAGGGCCGGGCACTCGTTTAGGTCTATGACCACGGGTGTGAGGGCCGGGCACACCTTCAGTGCCATGGCCAGGGGTGTGACGGCCGGGCACCGCTTCAGTGCTATGACCTGGGGTGTGAGGGCCGGGCACCTTTTCAATGCCATGACCCAGGTTGTGAGTGCCGGGCACCTTTTCAGTGCCATGAATCGGGGTGTGATGTCCGGGCACCCCTTCTGCTCCAAGACCCGGTATGTGAGGGCCGGGCACCCCTCCAGCACCATAGCCCAGGGTGTGAGGACCGGGCACCCCTTCAGCACCACGGCCCGGGGTGATGACGGCCGGGCACCGCTTCAGTGCCATGACCCGGGGTGTGAGGGCCGGGCACCCCTTCAGTGCCATGAGTCGGGGTGTGAGGGCCTGGCACCCTTTCAGTGCCATAAATCGGGGTGTAGGGCCGGGCACCACTTTATGTACATGACCCGGGGTGTGAGGGCCGGGCAAACCTTCAGTGCCATGGCCACGGGTGTGAGTGCCGGGCAACTCATCAGTGCCATGACCCGGGATGTCAGGGCCGGGTACCCCTTCAGTGACATGACCCGGAGTGTGAGGGCCTGGCACCCCTTTAGTGACATGAACCGGGGTGTGAGGGCCAGGCACCCTTTCAGCACCATGACCCTGGGTGTGAGCCGGGCACCTTCAGCACCATGACACAGTGCGTGTGAGGGCCGGGCACCCCCTTCAGTTCCATGAACCTGGGGTGTGAGGGCCAGGCACCCCGCCTGGTAAACATAGACCGGGGTGTGAGGCCCGGGCACCCCTTTCAGCACCATGGCCCTGGGTGTGAGGGCAGGCACCTTCAGCACCATGACACGGTGTGTGAGGGCCAGGCACCTTCAGTTCCATGAACCGGGGTGTGAGGGCCAGGCACCCCTTTCCAGTGACATGAACCCGGGGTGTGAGGCCGGGCACGCCTCAGTGCCATGAAACGGGGTGTAAAGGCCGGGCACACCTCCAGCACCATGTCCCGGGGTAGGGGCCGGGCACCCCTTCAGTCTTGATGTCGGGGTGAGGGCCGGGCACCCTTTCAGTGACATGAACCTGGGTGTGAGGACAGGCACCCTTCAACATGACCCGTAGTGGATTGGCCGGGCAGCACCCTTTCCAGTGCCATGACCCGGGGTGTGAGGGCCGGGCACCCCTTTAGCCCCATGACCCGGGGTGTGATGGCCGGGCACCCGTTTAGGTCTATGACAAGGGGTGTGAGGGCCGGGCACACCTTCAGTGCCATGTCCAGGGGTGTGACGCCCGGGCACCGCTTCAGTGCCATGACCTGGGTTGTGAGGGCCGGGATCCCCTTCAGTGACATGACCCGGGGCATCAGGGCCGGGCACCCCTTCAATGCCATGAAACGGGGTGTGAGGGCCGGGCTCGATTTAATTCCATAAATCGGGGTGTGAGGTCCGGGCATCCCTCCAGCACCATTACCCTGGGTATATGGGCCGGGCACCCCTTCAGTGCTATGACCCGGGGAGTGAGGGCCGGGCACCCTTTCAGTGACATGACCCGGGGTGTGAGGGCCGGGCACCCCTTCAAAGACATAAGAACATAAGAACATAAGAATGGAGGAAACTGCAGCGGGCCTATTGGCCCATACTGGGCAGTCCCTTTTACACCCAACCCCTATTGCTCATATGAGCATCCAACCTATGTTTGAAGCAATTCAGCGTATTCAAGTTAATGATGATATTTGCTAACTTGTTCCATTCATCCATACTCTGTTTCCAAACCAGTGTCTACCTATTTCACGCCTAACTCTAAATTTGTCTAATTTAAAACCATTGTTACGAGTTCGCTCCTGGTTGGATAATTTGAGTACCTTTGTAATGTCCCCTTTGTTTAGCCCTGTCTTCCACTTATACACCTCTATCAGGTCGCCCCTCGCTCTACGTCTCTCGAGGAGTGCAAATTAAGATGCTTTAACCTGTCTCTATACTCAAGGTTCCTAATGCCCGGGATTAGTCTTGTCATTCTCCTCTGAATTCTTTCCAAGGATTCTATATCCATTCTGTAATACGGTGACCAGAACTGAACTGCGTAATCCATGTGTGGTCTCACAAGAGCAAGATACAGTTTTAGGATGACCTCGCTAGTCTTGTAACTAACACTCCTTTGTATGAACCCAAGTACTTTATTAGCCTTGTTACGAGCAAAAACACATTGTTTACTTGGCTTAAGGTTCCTACTTATCATTACTCCTAAATCTCTCGCAGTCGGATTTCTCTATGGCATCGTTGTTCATCTGGTATCTGGTTTCCCTGTTTACATCTCCTATACTGAGTACTTGGCATTTGTCGACATTGAATTTCATCTGCTATTTTTTCTGTGACCATTCGAAAAATTTGTTTTAGATCTTCCTGTAGTTTTGCCGTAGTCCTCGTCAGATTTATAACATCGCCCTATTTTAGTGCCATCAGCAAATTTACTTATGTTGCTGTCTATGATATCTAAATGTTTATATACAAAAAACAATAATGGTCCAAGTACTGAGCCTGGGGAACCCACTTGTGACGTTGCTCCAATGGGACTTAGTGCCGTTAATGCTCACCCGCTGTTTCCTGTCCTATAACCATGCCCTAATCCATTTAAGGATGTTACCTTTGATGCCATGTGTTTCTACCTTTCTAATTAGTCTTTCGTGGGGGACTCTGTCGAAAGCTTTGCTAAAGTCGAGATATACCACATCATAATTGTGCCCCTCGTCCACCGATTCGAAAACTGATGAAAAGAATGTTAATAGATTAGTTAGACAAGAACGTCCACTTGTGAAGCCATGCTGGGAATCATTGATCAATCGGTGCTTCTCCAGGTGATTTCGTATAGAGTTTGAAATGATTACTTCCAGTAATTTTGCTCTATTATTGATGTTAGACTGATTAAGCGTGTAGTTAGAGGATAGTGATCTATCCCCCTCTTGAAAATCGGTATTATATTCGCTATCCTCCAGGATTCTGTACTACACCCGTTTTTATGACATGTTAAAACAACTTTGCTAAGGGCATACTAAGCTCTTTCCTTACATTCCTTAATACTCTGGCAAATATCTCTGAATGGGACCTTGTAGTGACTTGACAGGGTTTAGTTTATTCTTATTTGGCTTACTAACATCGTTACTAGTCACCATTATCTCACTTAATTTGTTTTCTTCACTATCTCTGAATAGAGTCGGTGCCTCGGGTATCATGTTTAGATTTTCGGTGGTGAAAATTGTTGAAAAATATTTATTCAAATTATTGCTCATTTTTCCGTCGTTATCAGTGAGCTCGCCGGAGTCTGACCGTATTGGTCCAATCTTTTCTTGTGTTTTAGTTTGATACATTTGGTAGAATCCTTTGGGGTTTGTCTTCGCCTCCCTTGCTATCCTTACCTCATTATTCCTCTTTGCTTTCCTTATCTCGGTTTTAACTCTACTCGCCAATACCCTATAATAGTCCCGGAGGTGAATTTCGCCACGATTTATCCTTCAACCTATAGCCTTCCTTTGGCCAATGATGTTCTTTAAATAATTATTTATCCATTTAAGGTCATTGTTGTCTGATCTGAGTTTTTTGTATGGTATGTTCTGCCTTTGTGCATTAAGTAACTCACTATTTAAATTATCGTGGAACTCGGCAATCTCAGATCTCGTTATCAGGTCGGTGTCATCTGTCAGGTTCACGGCCAAGCGCGACACCCCCTCTCTCAGCTGTCTCTTTAAACTGTCAAAGTTTGCCCTTCTGAAATCTGGTACTTTAGTGGAATTTTCCTTACGTCTGCCCTGAAAATCTAACTGGAATCGAATTTCTTTGTGATCGCTGTTTGCAAGGTCGTTACCTACCTCGACATTGCTAATGAGGTTTTCTCTGTTCGTCAGAACTAAATCCAGTATATTATTACCCCGTGTGGGTTCGGTTATATGTTGACTTAGGAAACAGCCCTGGATCGTCTCGAGAAAATCCTCTGGTCGTGATATTTATAATCATGTGTGTGGTTGTTATAATCATGGTCGTGGTTGTTATAATCATGGTCCTGGTTGTTATAATCATAGTCGTGGTTGTTATAATCATGGTCGTGATTGTTATAATCATAGTCGTGGTTGTTATAATCATAGTCGAGATTGTTATAAACATAGTCGTGGTTGTTATAATCATGGTCGTGATTTCTATTATCATGGTCGTGATATTTATAATCATGTGTGTGGTTGTTATAATCATGGTCGTGGTTGTTATGATCATGGTCGTGATTATTATAATCATATTCGTGGTTGTTATAATCATTGTCGTGGTTGTTATAATCATAGTCGTGGTTGTTAGAATCATGGTTGTGGTTGTTATAATCATGGTCGTGGTAGTTATAATCATGGATCGCGGGTGTTTTAATCATAGTCGTGATTGTTATAATCAGAGTCGTGGTTGTTATAATCATTGTCGTGGTTGTTATATTCATG